>NW_007251666.1:0-3792 GCF_000164805.1 Carlito syrichta
ACATTGCAGAGGACATAATCAAATGAAAAGGAAATACAGGGTTCAATAAATAAAAACCGTGATATTGGAAGGGGCTACTACTACACAAAGCATTACAAACAAAAGGAAATCTCTACCAAAACCCAAATGTCTTGTATTTCAGTAGAATTGCACGAGACCTGCAATAGCCCAAATTGTCTTCAAAATGGACAAAGTTTAGGGTTTTACACTTTCTGCTTTCTCCAAAGTCTAATAAACCAAACAGAGAGGCAATGGTATAAAACCCTAACTATTGATCCATGGAACAGAACGAACACTGAGGAATCAGTGTACACATTTATTGCCACATACATTCCGTGGGAATATGGCAGTCTTTCCACACACAGTTCTCAGAAAACTGGATACTGTCATGCATAATCCAGCAGTTCCACTTCCAGCAAAAGCCACAACACAGGTAAGAAAATACAAGAAAAGAAGAGTCTGTGAACTCACGGTTAAGGGTCCACGTCCAAAGGCGGCCTGACTGAGGTTCCCTCGACGTGGTAGGGCGGCCCCAGCTCCGTCGCCTGTGGGGGGCCCAGCTCCGCCGCCAGCGGGGGGCCCAGCTCCGTGGCCAGCGGGGGGGCCCAGATCCGTGGTCGTTCCAGTCGCAGCGAGCCACACTCTGGGGTCCCGCAACGCGGGAGTCCTAAGCACTCCGTGGGAGGCCGGGGACCTGGAGGCAGAACCACGTTTCGCCTCGGTGCTCGCAGACCGGATTCTGAGGAAGGATCACGTCAACCCAGAAGGTGACGCGGACGTGACGTGAAGCGAGGCACTGCAACCTCGTGTGGTGAGAGACCCGGAGCCCCTCCCCCACAATAAAGAGATTGACAGCAGGTACCATTCATTGTGCAGAGTAAGTGTCTGATACATTTCAACAACTCCAACGTAACATTAACACATGAGAAAACGCAAACATGGTCAGAAAGGAAACATGCCAGAAATCTAAACATACCGCTGCAGGGAAAAAGACACAAATCGGGAGAATTCATTTTAAGTAGTAGTATACAGTTGCTATCGATACTCAATGAAACATATCCAATGAGTCAACTGGTATATATTTCAAAAATAAGTTAATTAAAAATCAGCAATAGGATATTTTATCTAAGCACATTTCAATAAAATAAGGGTATGTGTTTTTATTTGGGTGTGGAAAAAAGTGATTAAGGCTATAGAAACAAGAATTTCTTTCTAATGACTGGCTATGGATTCAGGGATCTGGTATAAACGTTTTCTTCTTCATTTGTAATCGGAAAGATGTAGGGTACAATTCAGGGTGAAATATATTAATATTTCATTTTACAGGATCCCTTGTTGGTCAGGCCTGTCCCCCGAACTTCCCCGCTCCCCCGGTAGATTGCTACTACAGCAAATACTTGCCCCTCCCCCTCCCCTCCGATATTACCAACTCTGAAAATCTTTTTTTTTTTTTGATTATGATGGTCGTTCAAGGTCCGCTTAGGAGTGAGTACATGTGATACTCAGTTTTGCTTCTGTGAAAGGTCACCCAGTAGGATAGACACTAACTCCATCAGGTTCCGCGAACATCGTGATTTGTTCTCGTTTTGACTGCATAATATTGCATTGATCATACGTACCACATATTTTTAATCCAGTCCTCTTTAGATGGGCAATATGGTTGGTTCCATGTGCTTGCAACTGCGAACAATGTGGCGATAAACATACATGTGCAAATATCTCCTTTATAGAGGGATTTCATTCTTCCTGATATATTCAGAGTAGAAGGAGGGCAGGGTCGATTTTTAGATCGTTTAGGAATCACCAAATGGTTATCAACAGAGCTTGTACTGATTTACACTCCCGCGAGCAGTGTAGAAGTGTTCCCTTTTTGTCATTTCCTCGCCAGCATCTGTTGTTTTTGGAATTATGGATGATAGCCATCCCGACTGAACTTAGGTGACCTCTCAATGTAGTTTCCATTTGCATTTTTGGATGACTCATGAGGCTGACCTTTTTGAAATGTCTTTGGTGGCTGCGTGTGTGTCTGTTGTTGAGAAGGGTCTGTACATATCGTTTGCTCACTTTGAAATGAGGCTTTTTGTTTTTCCTTGTCGGCACGTGGGAGTTCCTAGTAGATCCTAGATGATCATCCTTTATCAGATGTACATTTGCGAATATCTTTCTTCCAGTCGGTGGCTTGTATTTCTCTTTTTGGAGTCAGGGCCTCACTCTGACGACCAGACTGGAGTAGAGTGGTACAATCATACCTGACCACAGTGTGGACCTCCTGGGCTCAGGAAATCCTCCCAGACAGCTACAAATACAAGCCTATGTCTCCGTGCCCAGGTCACTGATGACATTTTGGAGATAGAGATGAGGCTGCCTGATGTTAGACTGTCGCGTCTCCAAGTCCTGGGCTCCAGCAATCTTCCATCCTCAGTCTGCCAAAGTGCTGGACGAGAGGTGGGAGATTCCAGGCCTGGCTACCCTTAGCAGGAGTCGTTCTGGTGCACAATGAAGTGTGCTTTGCTTGCTGGGATATGCTTCCTAGCTGTCCATAGCCAACGATTTCGCTTGCATTTCTTATGGAGCTATGAGTCTCCTTTACTTCTCACCACGAATATTCACTCCTCAACCTTGCGGAAAGCACCCTTGGATTTGTTTTTGCCACATACTCTACTTGAACAGTAGCCAACACTTTAAGTGATAATTTCAGAGGGCTGTGATCATAGGAAGTGCCTCCAATGTGAGGAAATCCATCTCTAAACCCATGCTGTGGAGCCAAAGGTAAGGACCGAGACCCACTTCTCTTGGAGTGACACCCATGCTTCAGGATGGGTGCTGAGTGAAGTCATGTTTCCAGGTCCTCACAGGTGGCCGCCACCAGCATGCAACCTCTGCTCTACAAGAAAAGCAGCTTGCAGATTATTTGAACCCCATTTTCCCGGCCTGCCTGGCCCGGGACAGAGCTCCAATCCTGTGAGTGGGCAACAGGTGGAGGAAGGAAGCCCAAGCCTCTCGGACTCACTTGCCAGGAACTGAACCTCCAGGACTCTGAGCTGGAAAGAACACACTGACACTCTGGTCTGGGAGCTGAGAGAAGACACAGCACCAACTTCTCGGCCACACTCAACCATGCAGACATTTCACTATGTACAGCTAGCGCCAGGGATAGGTCATGGCCACGTGCCACCTATTCTCAATGCTGTCACAGAGACCAAACATTTCTGGTGGCTGCATGCCTAACTTAGGACAAACTCCACAGACTTTGAAGAACTTTTTGAAAGCAGCTGCTATCATGGGTTATGACTGTTCTCTGAGTGGATGTCCACAGAGCTCCCATACTGTTGGTGTGGGTGTGGAATCTCTATGCTTTTTCTTCAATTATTCATTAGAAGGCATTCATCAGCATTTCGGACACCAATCCACAGCCACGTATATTAAAATGTATTAAATTAAACGTCATGCCAAGTGGGATTTATTTCTGGGAAACATATGTAGCACAACTTACAAAAGATAAATGGCATTTCATACAAAACTCAATCAAGGGAACATACCGCACTAGCAGTATAAAAGTAGCCACATGCAACCTTCTTTATTGAGATGGAAAGGGAATTGAGAAAACTTCACACTGATTCATGATAGAAACCCTAACAGGTAACTCAGAATAGAAGAAAACCTCCTTCACCTAATAAAGGCCATGTAGTAAAAAACAAAACTGACATGTTTACTCCATGGTGAAACTTTCAGCTTTTCCAAAAGATCAAGAAGTAAACATGGATATACTCTTCCACGACTTCCCTCCAAGAT
>NW_007251666.1:3812-6813 GCF_000164805.1 Carlito syrichta
TAAAAATTCAGCATTGTTGCGGAACACAAATTCAGCATACCAAAACCAGGTGTCTCTCTACACGTTCAAAGTCAACCTGAAGAAACCACTAAGGACACAATTCATTTCCAGTAGCAGCCAAAACCACAAAATAGTGAAAAAAAGTTAAGCAGACAATAGAATAGTACACTAAACAGTACACAATATTGCTGATAGACATTGCAGAGGACATAAGCAAATGAAAAGGAAATACTGGGTTCAATAAATAAAAACCGTGATATTGGAAGGTGCTACTACTACACAAAGCATTACAAACAAAAGGAAATCTCTACCAAAACCCAAATGTCTTGTATTTCAGTAGTACTGCATGAGACCTGCAATAGCCCAAATTGTCTTCAAAATGGACAAAGTTTAGGGTTTTACACTTTCTGCTTTCACCAAAGTCTAATAAACCAAACAGAGAGGCAATGGTATAAAACCCTAACTATTGATCCATGGAACAGAACGAACACTGAGGAATCAGTGTACACATTTATTGCCACATACATTCCGTGGGAATATGGCAGTCTTTCCACACACAGTTCTCAGAAAACTGGATACTCTCATGCATAATCCAGCAGTTCCATTTCCAGCAAAAGCCACAACACAGGTAAGAAAATACAAGAAAAGAAGAGTCTGTGAACTCACGGTTAAGGGTCCACGTCCAAGAGTGGCCTGACTGAGGTTCCCTCGACGTGGTAGGGCGGCCCCAGCTCCGTCGCCTGCGGGGGGCCCAGCTCCGTCGCCAGCGGGGGGCCCAGCTCCGCGGCCAGCGGGGGGCCCAGCTCCGCGGTCGTTCCAGTCGCAGTGAGCCACACTCTGGGGTCCCGCAGCACGGGAGTCCGAAGCACTCCGTGGGAGGCCGGGGACCTGGAGGCGGAACCGCGTTTCGCCTCGGTGCTCGCAGACCGGATTCTGAGGAAGGATCACGTCAACCCAGAAGGTGACGTGGACATGACGCGAAGCGAGGCACTGCAACCTCGCGATGGCGAGAGACCCAGAGCCCCTCCCCCACAATAAAGAGATTGACAGCAGGTACGATTCAATGGGCAGAGTTAGGTGTCTGGTACATTTCAACAACTCCAACGTAACATTAACACATGAGAAAACGCAAACATGGTCATAAAGGAAACATGCCAGAAATCTAAACATACCGTTGCAGGAAAAAAGACACAAATCGGGAGAATTCATTTTAAGTAGTAGTATACAGTTGCTATCTATACTCAATGAAACATATCCAATGAGTCAACTGGGATATATTTCAAAAATGAGTTAATTAAAAATCAGCAATAGGATATTTTATCTAAGCACATTTCAATAAAATAAGGGTATGTGTTTTTATTTGGGTGTGGAAAAAAGTGATTAAGGCTATAGAAACAAGAATTTCTTTCTAATGACTGGCCATGGATTCAGGGATCTGGTATAAACGTTTTCTTCTTCATTTGTAATCGGAAAGATGTAGGGTACAATTCAGGGTGAAATATATTAATATTCATTTTACAGGAACCCTTGTTGGTCAGGCCTGTCCCTGAACTTCCCCGCTCCCCCGGCAGAATGCTACTACTGCAAATCCTGCCCCTCCCACTCCCCTCCGATTTACCAACTCTGAAAATCTTTTTTTTTTTTTGATTATGATGGTCGTTCAAGGTCCGCTTATGAGGGAGTACATGTGATACTCAGTTTTTGCTTCTGTGAAAGGTCACCCAGTAGGATAGACACTAACTCCATCCAGGTTTCCACGAACATCGTGGTTTTGTTCTCATTTTGACTGCATAATATTGCATTGTTCCTACGTACCACATATTTTTAATCCAGTCCTCTTTAGATGGGCAATATGGTTGGTTCCATGTTCTTGCAACTGCGAACAATGTGACGATAAACATACATGTGCAAATATCTCCTTTATAGAGGGATTTCATTCTTCCTGATATATTCACAGTAGGAGGAGGGCAGGGTCGATTTTTAGATCGTTTAGGAATCACCAAATGGTTATCAACAGAGCTTGTACTGATTTACACTCCCGCGAGCAGTGTAGAAGTGTTCCCTTTTTGTCATTTCCTCGCCAGCATCTGTTGTTTTTGGAATTATGGATGATAGCCATGCCGACTGAACGTAGGTGACCTCTCAATGTAGTTTTCATTTGCATTTTTGGATGACTCATGAGGCTGAGCTTTTTGAAATGTCTTTGGTGGCTGCATGTGTGTCTGTTGTTGAGAAGGGTCTGTACATATCGTTTGCTCACTTTGAAATGAGGGTATTTGTTTTTTCCTTGTCGGCACGTGGGAGTTCCTAGTAGATCCTAGATGATCATCCTTTATCAGATGTACATTTGTGAATGTCTTTTTTCCAGTCGGCGGCTTGTTTTTCTCTATTTGGAGTCAGGGCCTCACTCTGATGATCAGACTGGAGTAGAGTGGTACAATCATACCTGACCACAGTGTGGACCTCCTGGGCTCAGGCAATCCTCCCAGACAGCTACAAATACAAGCCTATGTCTCCATGCCCAGGTCACTGATGACATTTTGGAGATAGAGATGAGGCTGCCTGATGTTAGACAGTCGCTTCTCCAAGTCCAGGACTGACACCTACTCTCAATGCTCTCTCAGAGATCAAACCTTTCTGGTGGCTTGGATGCCTAAATTAGGACAACTTCCAGAGACTTTGAAGAACTTTTGGAAAGCACCAGCTATCATGGGCTAGCATTGTTCTCCGAGTGGATGTCCACCGAGCTCCCATAATGTTGGTGCAGGTGTGGAATCTCTAGGCATTTTCTTCAATTATTCAAAGGAAGGCATTCATCAGCATTTCGGACACCAATCCTCAGCCACGTATAGTAAAATGAATTTTATTAGAAACCATGCCAAGTGGGATTGATTCCTGGGAAAAATGTGCAGCACAACATACAAAACGTAAATGTCATTTCAACAAAACTCAATCAAAGGAAAATACCGCACTAGCAGTATAAAAGTAGCCACATACAACC
>NW_007251667.1:0-898 GCF_000164805.1 Carlito syrichta
AGGCCAGCAGCCAGCCTGAAACCATAGGCCATGACCCTCTTGGGCACCTCTGCAAGACCTTGCCTTTACCCTCTATCCCAAAGAAACCGGGTGTGGTGGCACATGTCTGTCATTCCGGATCCTCAGAAGACTGGGCAAAGGCTAGCCAGAGCCTGGTGGGCTGAGGCTGTGGTGGCCGGGAGCGAACCACCACCCTCCAGTCTTTGTGATGGAGTGAGAATCCAACTGAAAGAAAAAAGAAAAAAAACAAAAAAAAGAGCATTCATTTGTGTATGGCATTGGGATCATCCTGAACAGACAGAGGTCAATTGAGAAGGAGGCCCCAGCCTTGATACTACAGTTCCCATAATATGGTGGATTGGCAGACAATCAGGCTATGGCTTTGGGAGGCCCAGGTGGGTGAACGCTGGTGCCCAGGAGTTCGAGATCAGCCTGGGCCACGCTCCCTGGAATGCAAACAATGGAGTCGTGTGTGGTGGCACCCGCGGTGGTCCTGGCTACACGGGATGTGTTGCCCTCCATCCTGGGGAATTCCTTAGCATCGCCCCCACCAACAGAATGTGTGAGGCCAGCCGGGGCACCATGACTCACGGCCTTCAGACGAACTCCCTGGGTTGCTGAGGTGGGAGGCTGCCTGAGTACAGGGATAGGAGACCAGGCTGGGTGACGTGGCCAGACTTCATCACTGCGAGAAGTCCAAAAATCGAGTAAGGTGTGGTGGCGCCCAGAAACCTGGCTGTTCAGGTGCCGAGAAGGGAGGACCACCTGAGTCCCATAGGTCGAGGTCCTGGGAGCCACGCTAGTGCTGCTGTGCCCCAGTCCAGTCAACAGAGATTCCGGTGAAAAAAAAAGATGCCTCCCATATGGGTCAAAGGTCAAATGGGTGTCCACGGCTCCC
>NW_007251667.1:2156-2928 GCF_000164805.1 Carlito syrichta
CCCCCGCATCCATCCTCCACACAACTCTCAGGGCCCAACAAAAAGGTTCACTTCCTTCTGACAACCTGGGACCCTGGAGAGGGTGGCCAGATTCGCCTGCCGTGTCCTTCATGGGAGGAGTGCCTGGAGCATAGGCATTTCTCTGTCAGGGCACCCACCCCTCCTCCCACCTTATTCGCTAGTGTGGACCCACACACTCTTCCCAGGGGCCACCTCGGGGAAAGGCAGAGAGTGTCACTCAAACCTTCGGGGTGTAGGGATGGACGGGTGACTCAACTATCTCACACGAGGAGGCCAAGAGGGGAAGTTGGCCAGAGGCCAGGAGCTCGAGACCAGGCTATACACTAAGTCAAGCCCCCACCTCGACCTCAAGCAAAACCCAGAAAACCTCGGGTGAGGGCAGGTCTTGGTGGGAGGATTGCCTCCGGTCCACAGTTCATGACCAGGAAGGAAGACCAGGATGTTGAGATATTGGAAAACCTGGAATCAAAGCAGTTTGGGAGGCCAGGCAGAAAAGATGGCCAAGATAAGCAGTTTGAAAGCAACCTGGGCAACCAAGTGAGGAAAGAAAGGTAAGATAAGAAAGAAAGAAAGAAAGAAAGAAAGAAAGAAAGAAAGAAAGAAAGAAAGAAAGAAAGAAAGAAAGAAATCCATTCTCCTGCAAATAATCTGCCCTCAGTCCTTCCCCTCTGCCCCCGCACTTGTGAGAGTCCCCCAAGCTAGGCACTTTCCAGCCCATACACCCCCAATGGCTGACCCTGCTTTGTTGTGG
>NW_007251668.1:0-4417 GCF_000164805.1 Carlito syrichta
GTTGTTTTTCTAGGTCTGAGAAGAATGTTGTTGGTAATTTAATGGGTATGCATGAATTTGTAGATTGCTTAGGTAAGATGGACATCTTCACAATGTTGATCTCCGATCCATGAGCATGGGATATTTTTCCACTTGTTCATGTCGGCTTTGATTTCTTTGAGCAGTGTTTTGTAATTTTCATTATAAAGGTCTTTCACGTCTCTGGTTAGGAAGATGCCAAGGTATTTCATTTTTTTTGTGGCTATTGTGAATGGAATTGTGTTTTTTATTTGGGTTTCTGTTTGTTTATTATTGGTGTAGAGAAATGCGATTGTCTTTTGTACATTTATTTTGTATCCTGAGACTTTGCCAAAGGCCTTTATCAATGTAAGGAGGCCTTTGACAGATTCTCTTGGGTTTTCGAGGTACACCATCATATCATCTGCATAGAGAGATAACTTGACTGCCTCTTTTCCTATTTGAATACCTCTGATTGCCTCCTCTTCTCTGATTGCTCTAGCCAGGACTTCCAATACTATGTTGAACAGGAGGGGAGAGAGTGGGCATCCTTGTCTAGTTCCAGTTTTCAGGGGAATTCGTTCCAATTTTTGTCCATTTAGGAGTATGCTGGCTGTGGGTTTCTCATAGATGGCTTTTACTATTTTGAAGTATGTTCCCCATATGCCTAGATGTTCAAGGGTTTTTATCAAGAAGGGGTGCTGGATTTTATCAAAAGCTTTTTCTGCATCTAATGATATGATCATGTGGTTTTTGTTTTGACATCTGTTGATGTATTTAATTACATTTATGGTTTTACGAATGTTAAACCAGACTTGCATGCCAGGAATGAAGCCTACTTGGTCATGGTGGATGATTTTTGAGATGTATTGCTGAATCTGGTTTGCTAGGATTTTGTTGAGAATTTTAGCATCTATGTTCATCAAAGATATTGGTCTGTAGTTCTCTTTCCTTGTTGGATCTTTACCTGGCTTGGGTATTAATGCGATGTTGGCTTCATAAAATGATTTGGGGAGAGTTCCATCTTTTTCAATTGCCTGGAATACCTTCAGTAGGATTGGTATCAGCTCCTCCCTGAATGTCTTGTAGAATTCTGCTGGAAAGCCATCTGGACCAGGGCTTTTTTTTGTAGGAAGTTTTCTTATTACGTGGTCGATTTCCTTGATTGTTATTGGTTTATTTAGGGTCTCAATTTCTTCTTGTTCCAACCTAGGTAGGTTGTGTGATGTCAGAAAGTCCTCTATTTCCTTATGGTTTTCAAGTTTGTTTCCATACAAGTGTACGTAGTAGTCTCTAATGATCTTTTGTATTTCTTCAGGGTCAGATGTGACTTCATCTTTTGTGTTTCTGATTATGCTTATTTGGTTTTTTTCTCGTTTTTTCTTGGTCAGTCTAGCTAGGGGACCATCAATCTTGTTTACCCTTTCGAAGAACCAGCTTTTTGTTTCATTGATTTTTTGTATTATCTTTTTGTCTTCTATGTCCTGGATTTGGGCTTTTATTTTGGTGATCTGGATTCTTCTGCTGAAATTAGGGTTTTTGTGGTCTTGCTTTTCCAGCTTCTTTAGGTGGCTTGTTAGGTTGTCAATTTCTGTTCCTTCCATTTTCCTCATGTGTGTTTGTAGGGATATAAATTCCCCTCTTATTACAGCTTTTAAGGCATCCCAGAGATTTTGGTAAGATGTTTCTTTATTTTCATTTGTTTCCAGGTATCTTTTGATCTCTATTTTGATGTCATCATTGACCCAGGAGTTATTTAGCATCATGCTGTTTAGTGTCCATGTCTTTGTGGGTTTTGGGGGGACTTTGTTGGTGTCAATGTTTATTTTTATTCCACTGTGGTCCGAAAAGGTGCATGGCAGAATTTCGGTCCTTTTAACTTTGCTTATACTTGATTTGTGTCCAATTATGTGGTCGATCTTAGAATATGTTCCATGTGGTGATAAGTAGAATGTGTATTCTATGGTCTTTGGATGGAGTGTTCTGTAGGTATCAATTAAGTCCATTTGGTCCAAAGTCACATTGAGGTTCTGATCTCCGGGCTGATTTTTTGTCCTGATGATCTGTCTAGGGTTGTGAGTGGGGTATTGAAGTCCCCAGTTATGATAGTGTTAGAGCCAATATCTTTCTTTAGTTTTCCAAGAGGCTGCTTTATGAAAGTTGGCACACCTATGTGGGGTGCATATATATTTAGAATAGATATTTCTTGTTGATGGATTGAGCCTTTTATCATTATGTAGTGGCATTCTGTATCTTTTTTGATTTTTAATAGTTTGAAGGGTATTTTGTCTGAAATTAAGATGGCTACTCCTCCTTTCTTTTGTATTCCGTTCGCCTGGAAGTTTGTTTCCCATCCTCTTACTTTGAGTCTGTGGATGTCCTTTCTAGTGAGGTGAGTCTCTTGAAGGCAATAGATTGTTGCCTGATGATATTTTATCCATTTTGCCAATCTATGTCTTTTCAGTGGTGCATTTAGTCTGTTCACATTTAGGCTAATAATTGAAATGCAAGAGTTGATCCCTGTCATAAGGTTCTTACAGAGTTGTTCCTGTTTATTTGTTGTCTTTCTTCGGGTTTTGGAGTTGGTTCATGTGTGTTTTTAATCTTTTGCCTGTACTCTTGTGAAGAATGCTGTTGTTCTTTTTTCTTTTTCTTCTGTGTTCAGTACTTTCTTAAGTGTTTCTTGTAGAGGTGGCCTGGTAGCGGCGTAGGTTCGTAGGGATTGGATGTCTGGAAAAGATTTCAATTCTCCCTCATTTATGAAGCTTAGTTTGGCTGGGTAGGTTATTCTTGGTGAAATTGTTTCTCTTTTAGAACTTGAAGATAGGGCTCCAGGCTCTCCTGGCCTGAAGGGTTTCTGTTGATAAATCTGCTGCTATTCTAATTGATTTCCCTGGTAGGTAGTCTGGCCTTTTTCTCTTGCTGCCTTTAGGATTTTTCCTTTCATAGTTACTTTGTTTAGGCGAATTATTATGTGTCTGGGAGTTGGTCTTCTCGTTTGTTGTCTTGCAGGGGTTCTCTGATCTCTTGTGTTTGAATTTTTTCATCCTTAATGAGATGAGGGAAGTTTTCTTGAATGATTTCATGAAATGTTTGTTCCAGTGTGGCTTCGGTTTCTCTTTCTGCCTCAGGAAGCCCAATTACTCTTAGGTTTGGTCTCTTGAAGTGATCATTCATCTCTTGTAGGTTTTGTTCTGTCTTTTTGAGCTTCTTTTCTATGCTTTTGACACTTTGGGTTAGTTCTGTGTTTTGATCTTCGAGCTCTGAGATTCTTTCTTCGGCTTGGCTGATTCTGCTTTCCATGCTTATTAGTCTGTTGTTCATTTCCATCACAGTATTCTTTACTGCTGTCATTTCTGACAACAACTCCTTCCTATTTTCCTCTTGTCTCTCCTCAATTTTTTTAATTCTCTCCATTAATGTCTTGATGTCTGGGTTTGTTGCATGTAGCCAGTCATTCTGGGGACTCTTCATTGTCTGTGTTCCAGAATCTGTTTCTCATGTCTGATCTCCCAGGGGTCTGTGTAAGACCTATATTCTTCTTTTGGTTTTTCTTCATTTGTGCGGTTTTTCCCCCCTCCTTACTTTTTCCTTCCCTCCACGTCACCGTCTTCTTTAATTCTGTTATTCAGGGGTAAAGGGATTGGTTTTACTTCTGTTTGTTCAATCTCCTATTCTTTATGTACGTCCTCTTACTTTGTTCAATTCTGAAGTTGCACTGTAGGTTGGAGGTGGTCCTTTTTGCAGTTTTGAGATGTACTTAAGGGGAGAGCTGTGATTCAAAATCTGTCTGCAGGTCCTGGTATTCGCTGACAGGCGTGTGGATAATGTGGAACCCACTTCCCACTGCCCTGGAATCTTTCCAGGGCAGTGGGGCTGTAGGTTTACTCCCTGAAATAAAATGTGGTTAGCAGAGGGGAAAGAATGGAGCAGATAGTGGGTTGAAAAGGGGAGTGGAGAGATAGAGGAGTAAAGGGGGAAACAAACGAGTGTGCCAACAAATAGAGAGAGAGGCCTATACTGAAACAGATAAAAACAATAGACCACCGCTACAGTCGAACCAACTCTCATACAAACAAAAATAAAACATATAGTGATGCTAGCATACCAGCTATCCAACCATCTTATTAGTGTGCTGTTCCTCTATACAAAGACCTGGTTCACAGACAGAATAAAAGAGAAGAAAAGGAAAGGGAAAAGAGAAAAAAGGGAACAATACAGTAGGAATAGAATTAAGTCATTAAACTAATAGAATCAATGAAGCACACTCTGAGACATTTCGTTTAAGTCCAATGTCCTTTCAGGTCTGATTTCTCGTTTTCTTTTCAAGCTGGTAAATTAGTTTGCAGTTAGGGTCAGTTCCCCTGATCTGCTGTGAAGGACAGTTCAGATTAACCTCGGTTCAGAAGTTTGGTCTATG
>NW_007251668.1:4694-16316 GCF_000164805.1 Carlito syrichta
AGCAGGCAACAGGATCCATACGCCAGGCGGACAGGACAGTCTCGGATGCAGGAGCGGTGGCAGCGATCCCAGCAGATCTTCCCTGAAGCGGTTTGGTGTGGATCTCCTCCAGCCGGGTTGTGATGAGCTACCCGTGCCAGAGGCCGCGGCGGCGGCGGCGGCGGCGACGGGAGCGCTGGTGGGGGGAGGGGCTGCGGCAGCGGCGGGACAGTGCAATGCAGTAAAACTGTCCAGTCATTGCGATGTTCCAGCGATAGCGATGGCCGAGCTCTGTCTGAAGAGCAGGCTGCAATGCTGGGGTCCCCAGCCTCCCGGGGCGAGAGTCAGAGACCCACTGCAGATCTCCCTTGCAGAGGGCTTCAGACACCGGGTTGCCCGGTCACCATCTTGCCGCCGGCTCCCCAACAGATAATAATTTTAATTTAGCTATCTAAAAATATTCAAATAAATGAACAAAACTCTCTGAATTTTTAAAAATATTATGGTGATGCTTAATTAAAACTTAAATTATAATACAATCAAAAAGATATTCCAGATTTTGAAAGTACAATAACTGAAATAACTTTATTACAGTGCTTAGCATAGTTGAGCTTTCAGGCTGAAGAATTCGTAAACTTGAAAAAAAGACAACTTAGATTTTCCAGCATGAGGAACAACAGTGAAAAGTAAACTGATCAGAAATTCAGATACTTGTAAATCAAAACTAAGATTTACTTATAATGGAATATAATATAATGGAAATACCAAGGGCAGAGGACAAAAAGAAAGAAGCAGAAAACATACTCAAGGAAATGATGGACTCAAATATCATAAATTTAATTAAAAATACCCATCTATAAGTTCAACAAACTTGAATGAGGATAATTTGAAGAGATATTCACACATCATAGCCAAATATTTGAAAGACAGAGACAAAAAATGGATCAAGAAAGCAGCAAGAGAAAAGTTACTTATCACGTGCCCTAAATTCTAAGTAAGACAAACAGCTCAATTCACATCAGAAAAGACGGAGCCCAGAAAGCAGTAAGACAGTATATTCTAAGTGCTAAAAGAACAAGACAGTCAATCAAGCATTCGTTATCCAGTCAACTCTATTCTTCAAATACTAAAGAAAAATTAAGATTTTCGAGACAATCATAATTAGAAAATTTATTGTTAGCAGACCTATTGTGTTAAAACTACTCAGGGAATTCCTTCAGGGTGAAATAAAAGGACACTATATAGTGACATCTGTACACAAGAAGAAATAAAAATCTCTGTTAATGGTAATTATACAGGTAAATGCAAATGACTGTATATATATGTACAATTTTTGTTTGTAATACTTTTCCTCTCCTAATTGCTTTAAAATACACTTGCGTAAAACAATAATTATAAAACTATGTTGAGCTTTAATGTATAAATATATAACAAACACGACCATATTGGCACAGAGCAAGAGGAAGGAAAAGGATCTATATTGGAGCAATATTTTTTTGTGTGTGACTGATATTAGTTAGGTATTAATTCAAACTAGGTTGTTTTGAGTTAAAATATTAATCCTCAGATAACTACTAAGAAAATGACAAATATGTCATAAAAGAAACAATAGGGCATTACAATGTGGTGAAAAGAAAATAAATCATATGAAGTATGATTTCTAAACACAATTAAATAAAATAGTCAATAATAGAAGGAATCCTGATAAAGGTATTACTACTTAGAAATTAAGCAATACTCTTCTTAATTTATAAAATAAGCCTATGAAGAAAGACACAAAAAATAGCAAAATACTATGATATGTAATATGAATGAAAACTAAAACACAACAGAACAAAATGTACAGTATGCAAATTTTAACATATAGAGCTTAGAAAAAATGTACAGCAATATCTGACTAATTCAGAAAGAGGAAAGACCACAGATAAATAATCAAGCCTTCAAACTTATCAAACAAACAAACAAAAACAAACCAGCATGAAGCCAAATCATGTGTCTAGTAAATAAATAATAAAGTTTAGAGCAGAAATAGATGAAATAGACAATGGGAAACAATGTAGAAAATCCATAAAGCTCAAAGCTTTGTTTTGTGTTTTGTTTTGTTTTGTTTTGAAAAGAGTATCAAAATTGAAAAATTTTTAGCTGGAATTGCCAAAAAAATAAGAGAAAAAACTCAATTTACTAAAATCAAGAATAAAATAGGCAGTCTCTCTTAAGGACTTTAAGACGTAAAAAGACTTAAAGGAATACTATAAATAATGTTCCATCAAAAGGTAGATAGCTTAGAATTGTACAAATTTATAAAACTATACAAGATCAATATGCTTTTATAAATTTTTATGCACTAGCAAGAAAAATTCTAGAAACAAAATCAGAAAACAATTCCATTTACAATACATCATCAGAGTAATAAAAGTTTAAGGAGTACATTTTACGAAGAGTTGCAAGATTTGTACAAAACAAACCAAAAAAGATTGCTGTGAGAAATTAAATAAAAGCTAAATATGAAAAAAAATCTCATGTTTCTGAATCATAAGACTCAATATTGTTAAAATTACTATGATCTGCAGCTGATATATGGATTCTATGCAAACACTAACAAAATGCCATCTGGCTTCCTTTTTTTCCAGAAATAGACAAGCTAATTTTAAAATGCATATGTATGTGCAAGGGGCCCAGAGCAATCCAAACTTTTTGGAAAAGAAGAACAAAGTTAAAAAAAATTCTTATTTCCTAATATCAAAACTTTCTACACATAAACAATAATCAAGGCATTGCTGTATATAGATTAATGGAAAGGCATTGAAATGCACCTTAACGTTTATAGCCTACTGATTTTTGATAAGTGTGCCAAGACAATTCAGTGAGAAAAGAATAATCTTTCAAAATATAGTTCCAGGAAGAATGGATATCTTCATGCAAGATAATGAAGTTAGACCTTTTTTCTACAATCGTATACAAAAATTAATTTCAAGCGCATAATTTACTGTATTGTAAGAGATAAAACTATGAAACTATTACAATAAAACACTGGAGTCCACTTTTGTAAACTTGAATTTGAAGTGATATCTTAAATAAACACCAATTAGGCTCACCCAAAAGACAGACAAAAACAAGTATGGGTGAGAATGTGGAGAGAAATTGGAAGACTTATCCACTAAAAATGTATATTGGATGCCATATTTTGGAAAACAGTCTGGTTGTTACTAAAAAATTAAGCAGAGTTACTCTGTGACCCAGCACTTTTACTCCTAGGTACTTACCCAAGGGACTTGAAAACATATGTCCATGCAAACATTTGTACACGAATGTTCACAACAGTATTGTCGTGAACAGGCAAGAAGTAGAAACAACCCAAATGTCCGTAAGTGGATGAATGGATAAGCAATTGCTTGACTAACATACACAATATGGACACAATTCTCAAAATTCCATATAATTTTATAGGTAAGACTTAATTGCTTGCCACTAGAAAGTTTGTACATGAGCATTGGTATGTTAGCAAGTTAAGTGTTAGACCTGCCATGTATACGATAAATAGAAATAATAAAAATTTTATGGAAATGCTATGTTCAGTTTCTAGCAAATTAAAGTTAAATGATGCCACCGGAGATATCTGTTAAATGTATTGCAACACTCGTAAAATTAGTTCAATATGCTGTTGTTTGTCACATTGGGTGACATGCATATGTTTGATTCAGTTACCTTCACATATGAGATAAATGCACATCTAAGGTTGAAGTCTATGGCAACAGAGGTAACTATTTCAAAATTAAATTTCTGTTTAGATTTGAAGATGTGTTTTTGAAATATCAAAACCTTTCCCAGATTTTCTATTAGAATTATCCATGAAAATACCACAGATTCTTTTTTTGTCGTTTAGATTTATTTTAGAAGAATTCATGAATTAGCAGTAACTAGAGCCTAGCTTTGCTTTATTTCAAGCCTTATATTCAAATGTCTACCCCAGAAAAATTCAAAGATCGTAAATAGAGAAATGGCTTCCTCATCTCCCTAGGGCAGCTTCTCTCACATTCTAAGGTAACAGATATTATCTCTCTTTGGAAGAGACTATGAGAAAATCTTACATAAGATCAGGGAATTTTTTGTCTTGTAATTTACCTCCTACAACTTATACTGACTCCCCTCATTACAGACACACACACACACACACACACACACACACACACACACACACACACACACACACACACTGCATGTGCAGGCAACATCTGACATTCATCACTTCACTTATGGGAATCGGGGCTCAAGGAACCAATATAAGATGCCATTATAGCTATTGCTATCACTGAGGGTAATAAGCTAATCCCAAGGTATATGTATGTAAAAAAGAAAAAAAAATGACATATAGACACCTTTAAAAATGCAACCAAAATGGGCGACTTGGTCTACCAGATAGGAAAACCTACCTTAAAGCCACATGAATCGGGCCCTTCAAATGTGTAGTGCTCAACCAATAAAACAACAGAGCTACACGAAAATCCACACAGATATGGAAATGATCCCTAGAGAAAGAAAAGCCCATCAAAATGATAGATGGGCAACTGACTCTGTTTCCCTATGAAAATAAATCATATTGATATCATGGATTTCATAAAAAATAGTTCCAAGGTTTTAAATACAAAACAACAATAAAACATCTTGAGGGAAAGCATAAAGGATTATCTCCTTTCTTTTGAGTCCAGGGTCTCACTGTTGTCTAGACTGGAGAGCAGTGTGCACTGCAGCCTCTAACTCCTAAGCTCATGTGATCCCCTCTGCTCAGCCTTCCTAGTGATTGGTACTAGAGGTGTGTGCCACCTTGCCCAGCCACTAATTTTTCTCTCACTTTTTGTAGAGATGAGATTTCACTATGTTTTCCAGGCTGGTCTTGAACTGGGCTGAAGCTATCCTCTTGCCTTGGCCTACCAAAGTGCTGGGTTTACAGGCTTGAACCACTGTCTGGCCACATTCAGCAATGTCTTTATAGCGTTAGTATAAAGCATAATTTCTGTAAACTGAAAATCATAAACCATAAAAGTAGTTATTGATAAATAGTACTACATAAAAAATTGTTCATTAAACATACAATGAGGTGGCAAATAAGTCATAAATAAGAAAAGCATTTGCCTCACATGTATTCGACAATAAATAAGTATTCAAAATGTTTTTAAAAAAATTTCAATTAAAGTACAGATTACAGGGTGGGTGGGTGGGTACGTAAAAAATAAAAATGAATGACTGAAAAGAGGAATTTGCAAAAGACATAAAGGTTATGAAAAGGTGTTTTAAAGTAGAGGAAAGATAAGGGATCAATAGCATTTATCCAAATGGAATCAGAAAATTCCAGTTGACACCAAAATGATCACCACAACCATTTATCAGCTTGGGCAGATTGGCTGCTCTTTATACTACACGTATACACAGGGAAACACACGGATATAGGCACAGGAATATTCCTAACAGTATTTTTAAATAGAACAAATACTGACTCTAAATCCATCCAAGTTGTTACAAAGTTCATAGTTTTGTCCTTCTTTATGGCTGTGTAATATTCCATTGTGTATATTTACTACATTTTTTAAAATCCAGTTTACTATCAGGCAGTATGATTGGTTCCATGTTTTTGCTCTTGTGAATAGTGCTGCAGTAAACATGTGCATGTAGGTATCCTTTTTGTGGAATGATTCTGGGTAACGACAAAAGACCGTGAATAGACAAAGCAATCTTGAGTAAAAATAATGAAGCTGGAGGCATCACACTTTCTGATTTCAACGTATATCACAAAGCTACAGTAATCACAACAGTATGGTACTGGCATAAAAACAGATATATAGACCAAAAAAAAAAAAAAAATAGAGAGCCCCTAAATAACCTCACTCATATACAGTCAAATAATGTTTAACAAGGGTGCCAAGAATAGACAATGGCAAAAAGATAGTCCTTTCAATATATGGTATTGGGAAAACTGGATACTCACATGCAAAATAGTGAAATTGGACTCTGTATGTTACTCCATACACACAAAAATTAACTCAAAATATATTAAAGACTTAATGTAAGATGTGAAACCTTAAAACTCCTAGAAGAAAACAGGAAAAAAAAAACAAAAAAACTCCTTGACATTGGTCTGGGCAATGATTTTTTTGATGTGACACCAAAAGTATAGATAAGAAAAGCAAAACCAAACAAATGAACTCCTTCAAGCAAAAAACTTCTGCACAGCCAATAAAGCAATCAATAAAATGATCAGGCACTCTATAAAATAGAAGAAAATATTTGCAAGCCATATGTCTGATAGGGAGCTAATATCCAAAATACATAAGGAACTCATAAGCAAAAGCAAAAACCAAATAAACCATTTTTTTAATGAGCAAAAAGACTTAAATATACATTTTTACAACAGATATACAAGTAGCCAACAGGCATATGCCAAGATAATCAATATCACTAATCATCAGGGAACTCCAAATCAAAAACCACAATGAGCTATCACCTCACACAGGTTAGATTGGCCATTATATTACATGTTGGTGAGGGTGTGGAGAAAAATAAATCTTTGTATTGGTGGGAATATTAATTGGTATAGTCATTATGAAAACAGTATGTCGATTTCTCAGAAAGTGAAAATGTGCCATGTGACCCAGCAATCGCATGTCTGGATATACAGCCAAAGGAGATATCATTCATTTCTGGAAGAGATATGAGCATTCCTATGTTTAATATACCACTATTCATAAATGCCAACATGTGGAAACAACTTAAGTGTTCACTGATGAATGAATAAATAAATTGCAGCATAAAAAAATCCAAATAGAAACATCATGAATATTCAACAATAGGACATAAGATAACAGCTTGTGGAAAATTGAAGAAGTGGATTAATATAAAATTCTTATGCCACATTTTGTTCAATTATAAATTAAATAAAATATGAGTATTGTTATCACATTATTATCTTGGTAAGATTGTGAAAATTATATGAATTAAAATATGTGAAGTGTTCTAAAATATATTTAGCATGTGTTAATGACTCATTTGATTGCATATGTATATTTGCATATATATTCATGTTTTCACTTATTCATCTGTGACTATAAATAAACTAGACCTGCAAGAATCAGCATGGAAAAATCTCAAATGTCTTCCATTTAACAAAATTGCAAGTTGTAAATATCAATATATGCATGTACAAATTTATGCACAGTATAACATCACTTACACAAAGATTTAAAGCATATAAATCTATAAATATCTGAGTAAGGGTGCATTTTGTGTAAGAAGATAAGCAAAGGAATACATAATAAGCACCATACTTAGGTTAGTAATTGTATCTAATAAGGGGGAAATACTTGCTACTGGAGAGTGTACACGTGCTTTAACATTTTTGATAATAATTTATATTTTAGCAGAATAATGTGTATGTATTTAGTATGACTTTTTATTACTATACCTTTTACCCTGAAATAACTTATAGTAACTCTATATTAATAATGAAGATTTAGATTCATACATATTCTACATTACCCATCCATCTGATTATTAAAGGTAACTCAAAATTATTCCTTGAGGAGAAACTTGCTTTATTCATGACTTTTCCCTTATCTACTATAGGACAGAGGTGGTGTATTCAAAAGTAGGATTTTGTAGGTACACATTAAAAGAAAAAAAAAATATTTTTTGCAAAAGGCAGTCAACCTGCACCCAACTGGATGAATATTTTTGTGATCTACACTTCCTGAGCAACATGTCACATCTGCTGTCTAGTTATTCAACAGAAAAATGCAATCTTATAGGCAGTGCCAGTTCTGACTTATCAAAAGTTGTGCATGCCTAATTGATATATTGTGAAAATTACGATAACTTTACAAAACACTGTGGAGTTAATTCAGTCCCTTAAAAAGATCTGTGTATACATGGTATCACATCATTGCTTTTCTCCTGTACTTCTCTTTCCCTAACCTTGGTCACACTGACTTATCCATCCTGAAGGATCTCACTTCTGTCTTTAATGGAAGAGTTGTTTCTAGCAGTATGTTTAGTATCATGTTTGCCCATGTTTTTTCTAGAGGAAACTTCACGGGCTATTTCTTTCTGATGCAATTATTGAAAATAGTGTAACCAAGCCTATATTATAAAAATTATAAGATGTTTGTTCTACATATTTCCCTTTCTCTTTGTGCTTTTCTTCCTCCACGCATAATTGCTTGCACATAGTTATTTCAGCAGGGAGAAGTCACTAATTATTTTCATCTCCTAACCCCTGGGAGCTGCCTGTGAGATTAACAAACTTATTTTTCTTTTAAAAACAATGATCTTTAGGTCATGTAAACGATGATCTTTAGGACATAGCGATCTCCTTAATGACATCCAGAAGGTTGGTCAGCCGCAGCACACGAACAGATTCGATAGATAGCTGGGAATCTCACCTCCTAGCTCCCAATTATATTAAAAGGCAGGTTGGATTTAAGAGTTTGTTTCTCCCACCCTCATACTTTGGCCAAATCCGAGAAAACTTTCTCTGCTCTTAAGCGCCAATGTGTCAGTGTTTGCCTTTCTGTGCATCAAGTGTCTGAATTTAACTTTTGGGGTTCTACAAAAATAGTGGAGACTTTTCCAAGCAACTAAAGAAAATCGTGTGGACACTAGCAATCAATAACGGAGAGAATAAGCTTTCTGTTTACATACGGTTGATACGTATTCTTATAATAGTCTTATAATGACACTAAAGAGATCATTTTAATTTGAGTTGCCATAACATTGCCTAAAAAGAAGACTTAGTGCCATCAATATTGTAATGATGGTTTTTACTTTGCACTGTGCATGAAGTTAGGAATCAAAATAGGCTTGATTAGGTCACGTGAAAAAAGTGAATCCTAGAATTTGGAGTTCTAGCATATTACTATTATAGATTCATAGAAAACTAGAAGAAACCAATTATTTTTCTTCAGAAAGGACACGGACTGTATATAAATTAAGGAAATGAAGCCAAAAGAAGCAACAGTTTTGCACATAAACAAAATAGCATACCCACAATATTAAATGGTCATTCTCAAAATCTTTCATTCAGCTATTCCTATAAAAATTTGAAGAATTCCAAGAAATTAGATTTGAACATACCACCTGCTTGAAATATTAATATTTAAACAAGTGTAGTTGTATGCTCCATTAACTAAACAATCATTGAAATAAAAAATGCATACAATATAGCCTTTTAAAAATAAATGCTAGAGAGCTAAATTTGTACAAATGTTCTCTATGGTGGATGCCATTTTACTTAGAGAAAGAGATGGCTAGAAATTTGCCTGAATCCACACATGTAGATTTCAGATATCACTCTAGAATTCCTTTTCCTGCCAATTTTTCTAATAAAATAAAATCCATGGCCTTGTGCTTAAAAGCTACATCAAGATATACATAATCAGAACATTCCTCTCCATGGATACAAGTGAACATTTGAAAAATCAATAGGCCATAGCAAACTTGTTTTTTAAACAGACTTTTTAAATGTTCTATTTCCTTATATACCTTTTAGAACTTGTTAGAACTCTGGTAAATATGAAACATTTAGCATTGATTGCTAGTGTCAGTTACTTTTAGCTCCGCTTTCATGAGATGGATTGATGAGTCTGAGTAGATGAGTGTGAGATATAATTTGAATGATTCATTCAATCAAAGAATGTTCACACTTGTTTGATATGCTACTGTCTCATTTAATATTTGTTTTCCTTGATAGGTGTTGATGGATTGCCTGCATTAGGTTTTACAAGCATGACTTTTTTTTTCTTTTTTTGATGTTGCCGACAATCCCTTTTTGCAGATTTTAAATTTAGCATTGAATTGTACTTGGGTGATATTTTGATAGCATGTCTATTTTTAATGAACTCTAGAAATTATTTTTATTGCCCAAATCTATGCAAATTTGATAGTACAAAGGCGCTGCAAATAAAAGTCTTACCATAAATACGTTTTACACAAAGAGGAGAAAAACGATCATTTGAAGAGTTACATTGAATGAAGTGATATGAAAGCTCTCACATCCTTATCCCAACATTTCATTCTCAATGTATAATTATCATGTAGCTCTTATTAAATTGCCATGCTACATCAACCATGGTTTTTACCTAGAAGATACACTGACAAAATGAAACAACCCAGGATCCAAGCTGCTAATAATCTCTTGGTACATACTGATAGATGAACAATTTAATGTAAATTCTATATTCCCCTGGGTACCATTACAGAAATTATTATGGAAATACAAAAGCAGGACACATAAAGGAGTTTCTGGCAAGCATTGTAGGCTGGATACAGCCTCATTAATACTTTCAACCGCAGGGTTCAATTATAAAGGTTAAGGAAGAGTAGCACAGGTATGGGGAGGGCTTTCTAAGGTTAAAAGACCTATGTGAAGGCTCGGTGTGATATACAAGATAATATGGTGACAAGTCATCACTAGTAGTTTAATATATCTGAAATATATACCATAGAGGGTAAGTGGTGAGAGGATGCAATTAGAAACTGGGTCATGTTCTCTGTGTCATACTAAGTGTTAACATTTACAATAAAGGCAATTGGGAAATTGTGAAAATTATCAAATAGGAGGTGACAAATTTTCTTTTCAGATTTTTTTTTCTTAAAGATTACTGTGCCTACGTCATGCTGGGTTTTTGGAAAAGGTAAAATTTATAGCAAAGAACTTACACAGAAAGACATCAGATAATCTAGGAGAGAGGTAATTGTGCATGAAAATGGGAACGTATATGCATTTTGAGAGTTGTGTTTCTCCCAGGTCCATTCATGTTTCTGTGATCATTTCTATGGGTCCATCTTCTGGCTTTTACCGGTTTTTGCTCCTAAGCCTCGTGTCTAAAATATTTTTTCTTGTGCCAGGGAAGTTGCTTCACCAGCGTGCACAGAGAAGCTAGGTTGCCTAGAAGTTTACATACACACAAGAGAAGACTCTCAGAAATGACTCACTAGTTTGGGAGTATGAGTACCTGGTTTCCTTGCTTTCAGGAAAAGATCAGAGTGCTTCATGGGTTCATGCTATACCCAGGATTTGACAACAATCACATCTTTGTTGTCTTTCCTTTCCCTGCTCTGCTTCCCTGCCTCATTTACCAACGAGCACTGATGTAGTAATAGATCATACAGGAACTTGGTCTCAAAGTCCACTTCATAGAAACTTGACCTAAGAAAGATGTAACTAGATCACAGGTACAAACTGTGCAAAATAGAGGGAATCAATAGTTATTTGAGTATGTGTAGTGAGATAGTGGGAGATGTCAAAGAACAGACATAGTTAATTTCTTTTTTTTAAGTAAACATATTTGTTATTATAAAATTGTGGGGTACAGTTAGGGGTTAGGTATACAAATGTGCATCGTTCAGGCACCCTTGTTAATAAGGGGTGTCTCCCCATCCCCAGACAGATATTGACTACCGTTAGTCCCACCTCCCTTCTCCTCCCTATCCCCCCCCATTGTTTCCTACTACTGTCAGTCCTTTTCTTATAGTATTATGGTAGATGTTCAAGGTCCGCTATATGAGAGAGAACATGGGATACTCAGATCTTTGTTTCTGTGAGAGGTCACTCAGTATTATAGACTCTAGTTCCATCCAGGTTGCTGTGAAATTCAT
>NW_007251668.1:16336-40549 GCF_000164805.1 Carlito syrichta
TAGAGTGATTTGAGTTCTTCAGGGTATATTCCCAGTAGGGGGATTGCAGGGTCTTATGGGAGGTCGATACTTAGAGCTTTTAGGAATCGCCACACTGCTTTCCACAGAGGTTGCACTAGTTTGCTCTCCCACCAACAGTGTAGAAGCATTCCCTTTTCCCCACACCCTCTCCAGCAACTGTTATTTTTTGAGTTATGGATAATGGCCATTCTGACTGGAGTTAGGTGGTATCTCAGTGTGGTCTTGATTTGCATCTCCTTGATGATTAGTGAGGTTGAACATTTCTTCATGTGTCTGTTGTCTGCTCAGATGTCTTCCTTTGAGAAGTGTCTGTTTATACCTTTTGCCCATTTTATAATGGGGTTGTTTGCTTTTTTCCTCTCAGCACATTTGCGTTCCTTGTAGATCCAAGATGTTAAGCCTTTGTCAGACCTGGAGTTGGCAAATACTTTTTCCCAGTCTGTGGGCTGTCTCCCTGCTCTCTTGATGGTTTCTTTGGCTTTGCAGAAGCTTGTCAGTTTAATGAGGTCCCACTTATCTATCTTATCTCTTATGGCCTATGGGTTTCAGTTTTTGTTCAAGAATTGGATGCCAGTTCTTTGAAAGGATAAACAAGATCTATGGTCGCCTAGCTAGACTGACCAAGAAAAAGAGAGAAAAAATCCAAATAAACACAATCAGAAACACAAAAGATGAAGTCACATCTGACCCTGAAGAAATACAAAAGTTCATTAGAAACTACTATGTACATTTGTATGGAAATAAACTTGAAGACTTTAAGGAAATGGAGGACTTTCTAACATCACACAATCACCTAGGTTGAATCAAGAATAAATCGAGACCCTAAATAGACCAATAACAATCAAGGAAATTGACCATATCATAAGAAAACTACCTACAAAAAAAGCCCTGAACCAGATGGCTTTCCAGCAGAATTCTATAAGACATTTAAGGAGGAACTGATACCAATCCTACTGAAAGTATTCCAGGCAATTGAGAAAGATGAAACTCTCCCTAAATCATTTTATGAAGCTAACATCATATTGATACCCAAGACAGGTAAAGACCTAACAAAGAAAAAGAACTATAGGCCAATATCCTTGATGAACATAGATGCTAACATTCTCAACAAGATCTTAGCAAAGCAGGTTCAACAACACATCTCAAAAATCAACCATCATGACCAAGTAGGCCTATTCCCAGGATGCAAGGTTGGTTCAACATTCATAAGACCATAAATGTAATTAAATACATCAACAGATGTCAGAACAAAAACCACATGATTATATCATTAGATGCAGAAAAAGCTTTTGATAAAATCCAGCACCCCTTCTTGATAAAAACCTCGAACATCTAGGCATACATGGAACATACCTCAAAATAGTAAAATCCATCTACAAGAAACCCATAGCCAGCATACTCCTAAACAGACAAAAATTGGAACCATTTCCCCTGAAAACTGGAGCAAGACAAGGATGCCCACTCTCACCCCTCCTGTTCAATATAGTATTGGAAGTCCTGGCTAGAATAATCACAAAAGAGAAGGCAATCAGGGGTATCCAAATAGGAAAAGAGGAAGTCAAGTTATCCCTCTTTGCAGACGACATGATTGTATACCATGAAAACCCAAGAGAATCTGTCAGAAAACTTCTTGCACTGATAAAGGACTTTGGCAAAGTCTCAGGGTATAAAATAAATGTGCAAAAGACAACCCCATTTCTTTATACCAATAATAAAGAAACAGAAACTCAGATAAAGAGCACAATCCCATTCACAATAGCCACAGAAAAATGAAATACCTTGGCATCTTCCTAACCAGCGTAGTGAAAAACCTTTACAATGAAAACTACAAAACACTGCTCAAAGAAATAAAAAATGATACAAACAAGTGGGAAAATATCCCATGCTCATGAATTGGAAGAATCAACATTGTAAAGATGTCTATCTTACCTAAGGCAATCTACAGATTTAATACAATACCCATCAAACTACCAGCAACATTCTTCTCAGATCTAGAAAAAACAATACAATAATTCATATGGAAACACAAATGACAAAGAACAGCCAGAACAATCTTCAACAACAACAACAAAAAAAAGCAGGAGGTATCACACTACCAGAGTTTTAACTTTACTATGAAGCTACAATAATCAAAACACCCTGGTATTGGTACAAGAACAGGCATATAGACCAATGAAGTCTCATTGATTTATCTTACCTCTTATATCATGAGCATTTGGGGATTTGATAAGGAATTGGTTGCTATTCAAATTTCCATAAGGGTGTCTCCTGCATTTTCTAAGGTTCTTATACTTTGAGGTTTTACCTTTAGGTTTTTGATCCAATTAGAGTTGACTTTTGTGTATGGCGATAAGTAGGTGACCTGTTTCAATAATCTGCATGTGGTCAGCCAGTTTCCCCATCACAATTGCCTGAATAGGTTCTCCTCTTCCCAGTGTTTTGTTCGGAGCCAGACATGGAGGCCCACTGAGTGTTAGGGATCAGGAAGGGCTGTTGACCCCGAGACCACTAGGATGCATTCAGGAGCTATTTGACCCCATTTCCTCCCCCTTTCTACTCAGCACTAACCAGATTAAGCTCCTGTGAGCTCAAAACATAGAAACTCTGAGATCAGGACGAACACAAGCTAACTTTAGAAGCTCATTGCTCCCATTCTTCCGCAAACTGCAGTTTTGGCTTTCACACAACTTATAATTCAAACTCGTGTCACATCTAAGAGCCTTAGTATTGGTCACAGGCTTCTGGGTCATGATCTTAGGATTTATTGAAGGTGTAAATTGTAGAATACAGTTTTAGAAGACAGCCATTTTGTTGAAAGAATGTGGCTGGGTTATTTCCAGGTAGCTCACTGTGAACTTTGGACTGGGCCACATTCCAAACATTCTGGGATG
The DNA here is from genome assembly GCF_000164805.1 of Carlito syrichta. Lineage (NCBI taxonomy): Eukaryota > Metazoa > Chordata > Mammalia > Primates > Tarsiidae > Carlito > Carlito syrichta. The sequence goes on from NW_007251668.1 coordinate 19,249, forward strand.
GGCCACTGCTAGAGTCCAGCTCCAGGAGAGAGTCAGGGCTTGAGATGGGGAAATCGGGAAGCAGCGAAAAAGAAAAGACAAAAACGACAGGATCCTTCTTCCTGGGGAGAGTTCAAGACTCTGCCAATTTTTATTCAATTCTTATAAGCTTATATAGTTTTTTTACTGACCTCCCTACCCACAAAATGTATCCCATGTTACACATTAAATGCGTACATCATGTTTTTTCTTTTGTTTATGGGGAAGTTGACCTTTACAAGTTTCATTTTGTTCCTTCCTGCTACCAGTGGTGTAACAAAATACCAGCTGCCAACTTATCAGCCACATCCTGTGACCTCTAGGCCAACTGAATCTCTTCCCTTTGCTATTCTATTTTCTTCTCCTTTACTAATCTATTTTCTTAATACACCTTTAGCAGCAATATAATGACTTGTTTTTTCTTTCATATAACCACCCTTATCTTACCCACTAAGAATTCTTAATACTATTAATTTAAAATTTTAACTTTCTTAATTCTAATTGCCTTATCTATATTACTTGCTATTTTCTTATCACCTATCTTACATTTTATATTTCTAAACAGAACTTAAGTCTAAATCTACACTTATATATGAAATTAATCTTATTTCTAATCCTAGATGTATTTAATTTTAAACCTACATTAAGTGTGTATAATTTTAAGTTTACCTTAAAACTTAATTATTTCCTATTCCTTCTATTACTTATATTTAACTAATACCTACATCTATAATAAACATTTATATTTTAATTATAACTGTTATTTATTTAATTCTAATCCTTACTTTAATTTTAACCCTCTTTCTAATTAAACTATAATATTTCTTAAATCAAAAGGCATGTCTGTGACTTGTTTTTCCCAAAAACACCTGTTTTTTGGAGATACTCTGTCTCAGTTTCTCACTTCCTCATCAATCACAACTGTCAATGTTGTTACTTATAAAGGGTATGAGAAAGTACCTGTTTTTCCTTTTTAGCTAAAGGTTTCAAAATTTGCATTCCCTTGTCCCTTCAAGGGGGAAATGTTTTGCTGTTGAGCCCTTTTTATGTTTCTACACATAGGTTTACTGCTAATTCCACATCCTTGTACATTCTAGCTAATTGTTTTATTTATCAAAGGAAGTGTTTTTCAAGCCTAAGCATGCATTCCTTTAAGGTCAAAAGGAGTCCTTCAATAGGATCCATGGGGCTCTGCCTGCAGCATGGCCGCTTCCCACTGGGGCTCTGCTCCCAGTCAGCGTTTTTCCCATTTTCGGGTAACCTCCATTTTGCATCTTTAGGGGTTGCGGCTTCCGGAAGTCTACTTTCGTTTGTAAAGTAAATACTTAAGCTTCTATAGAATTGTTTAACTTGACATAAATCAATCAGCTTAGGATGAAAAAGGTTTATAGAATATGTCAGTCACAGATTAGGTTATCCTTTGTTATGGGATTTTAAGATTATCATATGAAAAGGGTTTAAAGGCAATCATTGATTAAGTTTTCATGGATTAAGGTTTCTGGTGGGTGGGGGACGCCCCTCCCACATCTGACTTTGTGTATAAAAGACCCGTTGTAATTCCCAATAACACACATCGCTTCTGCACTAGACCAGAGTCCAGTCTCTTTCTCTCTCTCTTTCTCTCTTCTTCCCCCCAATTGCTGACGCCGTCTCCACCTTTGGTGTACCCTGAACCTGGCTGGAGCTGGACTCTGGTAGTGTTTGTTGATGGGGGCTTTATTGATGATGAGTTGGTTGAGAAATTAAGGTTTTGCTTACAGAATCTCCATTCTGTTTCATTGGTCTATATGCCTGTTCTTGTACCAATTCCAGGCTGTTTTGATGATTGTTACCTTATAGTAAAGTTTAAAGTCTGGAAGTCTGATACCTCCCACTTTGTTTCTTTTGCTGAGAATTATTTTGGTTATTTGTCATCATTTATGTTTCCATGTGAATTTCTGTATTATTGTTTCCATGTCTGAAAAAAATTATCTTGGTAATTTAATGGGTATTGCATTGAATCTGTAGATTGCCTTTGGTAGAATGGACATCTTAACACTGTTGATTGTTCTATTTTGTAGTTTTTGCTGTAAAGGTCTTTCACTTTTCTGGTTAGGAAGAGTCCGAGGTATTTCATTTGGTTTTTTTTTGTGTTTTGTTTTTTGTTTTGTTTTTGTGGCTATTGTGAATGGAACTGTGCTTTTTATTTGGCTCTCTGCCTGTTTATTGATGGTGTCTAAGAATGCAACTGTCTTTTGCATATTTATTTTGTATCCTGAGACTTTGCCAAAGTCCTTTATCTGTTCAAGGAGGCTTTTGACATATTTCCTTGAATTTTCAAGTTATAATATATCATCAGCAAAGAGTCCTCTTTTCCTATTTTGATGCCTCTGATTTCCTTCTTTTGTCTGATTGCTCTAGCTAGGACATCCAAACACTATGCTGAACAGGAGGGGTGAAACTGGGCAGCCTAGTCTTGTTACAGTTTTTAGCATGTTGCATTTAAAAACCAAGTTTATCATTCATTAATTCTGTGAACTATGACCTTATTTTACTCATCTGTGAAATTGATAGGATTATGATATCTGTCAGGAAGATTAGTGCCTTTTAGGTAAAGAGTGTATCACATTCTGAGAATGAAACCCACCTGGGAGTGATAAATGATCCTTGAAATGTGCTGTTGGAGGTGATTTGCTGGTATCTTGGTGAGAATTTTTGCAGGTATGTGCATCAGGATAATTAGCCTGAAGTTTTCTTTGCCATTTTTGTTATAATGATGATATTGATCTTATAGAATCAACTAGGAAAGATTTCTTTTTTGTTGTTGTTGTTGTTGCTGTTGTTGTTTTATTTTCAAAGTTTATTTGAAAAGTTGAAGGACTCTTAGTTCTACTGGGTTCTCAGGGAGCAACCATTGTCTATCTTTCTTTTTTTTTAATTAAACATTTTTATCATAAAATTGTGGGGTACAGTTAAGGATTAGGTATACAAATGTGGATCGTTCAGGCACCCTTGTTAATAAGGGGTGTCTCCCCATCCCCAGACAGATATTGACTACCGTTAGTCCCACCTCCCTTCCCCTTCCTACGCCCCCCCATAGTTTCTGGTCAAGGTCCACTATATAAGTTTCTGTGAGAGATCATTCAGTATTATAGACTCTAGTTCCATCCAGGTTGCTGAGAAATTCATGATTTGTTCTTTTTTATGACTGTGTTGTATTTCATCATGTATATGTACCACATTTTTTAATCCAGTCCTCTTTTGTTGGACAGCATGGTTGGTTCAAGGTTCTTGCTATTGTGAACAATGCTGTGATAAACATTTATAGAGTGATTTGAGTTCTTCAGGGTATATTTCCAGTAGGGGGATTGTAGGGTCATATGAGAGGTTGATGTTTAGAGAGTTTAGGAATCGCCACACTGCTTTCCACAGAGGGTGCACTAGTTTACACTCCCACCAACAGTGTAGTAGTGTTCCCTTTTACTACACCCTCTCCAACAACTGTTATTTTTTGAGTTATTGATAATTGCCATTCTGACTGGAGTTAGGTGGTATCTCAGTGTGGTTTTGATTTGCATCTCCTTGATGATTAGTGAGGTTGACCATTTCTTCATGTTTCTGTTGGCTGCTCGGATGTCTTACTTTGAGAAGTATCTGTTCATATCTTTTGCCCACTTTATAATGGGGTTGTTTGTTTTTTTTCCTCTCAGCACGTTTGAGTTCCTTGTAGATCCAAGATGTTAAGCCTTTGTTGGACCTGGAGTTGGCAAGACTTTTTCCCAGTCTATGGGCTGTCTCCCTGCTCTCTTGATGGTTTCTTTGGCTTTGCAGAAGCTTGTCAGTTTAATGAGGTCCCACTTGTCTATCTTATCTCTTATGGCCTGTGGGTTTCGGGTTTTGTTCTGGAATTGGATGCCAGTTCCAATTTCCATAAGGGTATGTCCTGCATTTTCTAAGGTTCTTATGGCTTGAGGTTTTACATTTAGGTCTCTGATCCATTTAGAGTTAATTTTTGTGTATGGGGATAGATAGGGATCTTGTTTGAGTCTTCTGCATATGGTCAGCCAGTTTTCCCAGCACCATTTACTGAATAAGTTCTCCTCTCCCCAGTGGTAGATGGTGGAGGCTTTCTTGAAAATGAGTTGGTTGAGAAATTGAGGTTTAGTTTCTGGAATCTCAATTCTATTCCATTGGTCTGTATTCCTGTTTTTGTACCAATACCAAGCTGTTTTGATGATTGTAGCTTTATAGTAAAGTTAGAAGTCTGGTAATGTGATACTGTCTGCTTTGGGTTTTTTTTTGTTTTGTTTTTTGTTTTTTGCCGAGTATTGTTATGGCTATTCTTGGTCATTTGTATTTCCATATGAATTCCTGTATTGTTTTTTCTAGGTCTGAGAAGAATGTTGCTGGTAGTTTGGTGGGTATTGCATTAAATATGTAGATTGCCTTAGGTAGGATGGACATCTTTACAATGTTGATTCTTTCAATTCATGAGCATGGGATATTTTTTCCACTTGTTTGTTTCGTCTTTGATTTCTTTGAGCAGTGTTTCATAGTTTTTATTGTAAAGGACTTTCACTTCTCTGGTTAGGAAGATTCCAAGGTATTTCATTTTTTGGTGTGGCTATTGTGAATGAAATTGTGCTTTTTATTTGGGTTTCTGTTTGTTTATTATTGGTGTAAAGAAATGAGATTGTCTTTTGTACATTTATTTTATATCCTGAGACTTTGCCAAAGTCCTTTATCAGTGTAAGGAGGTTTTTGACCGATACTCTTGGGTTTTCAAGGTACACGATCATGTCATCTGCAAAGAGAGATAACTTGACTTGCTCTTTTCCTATTTGGATACCCCTGATTGCCTTTTCTTCTCTGGTTGCTCTAGCCAGGACTTCCAATACTATATTGAACAGGAGGGGTGAGAGTGGGCATCTTTGTCTTGTTCCAGTTTTCAGGGGGGAAATGGTTCCAATTTTTGTCTGTTTAGGAGTATACTGGCTATGGGTTTCTTGTAGATGGTTTTTACTATTTTGAGGTATGTTCCATGTATGCCTAGATGTTTGAGGGTTTTTATCAAGAAGAGATGCTGGATTTTATCAAAAGCTTTTTCTGCATCTAATGATATAATCATGTGGTTTTTGTTTTGACATCTGTTAATGTATTTAATTACATTTATGGTTTTATGAATGTTGAACCAGGCTTGCATCCCAGGTATGAAGCCTACTTGGTCATAATGGCTGATTTTTGAGATGTGTTGTTGAGTCCGGTTTGCTAGGATCTTGTTGAGAATGTTAGCATCTATGTTCATCAAAGATATTGGCCTGTAGTTCTCTTTCTTTTTTGGGTCTTTACATGGCTTAAGTATCAATGTGATGTTAGCTTTGTAAAATGATTTGGGGAGAGTTCCATCTTTCTCAGTCACCTGGAATACTTTCAGTAGGATTGGTATCAGTTCTTCCTTAAATGTCTTATAGAATTCTGCTGGAAAGTCATCTGGTCCAGGGTTTTATTTGTAGGTAGTTTTCTTATGACATAGTTGATTTCCTTGATTGTTATTGGTCTATTTAGGGTCTCAATTTCTTCTTGATTCAACCTAGGCAGGTTGTGTGATGTCAGAAAGTCCTCCATTTCCTTAAGGTTTTCTTTTCTTTCTTTTTTTTGAGTTGGAGTCTCACTGTCACCCAGACTGGAGTGCAGTGGCTGCTGCCAGTCACTGCAGCCTCGACCTGCTGGGCTCTTGTGATCCTTCTGCTTCAGCCTTCCAAGTAGCAGGAACTACAGGCGCGTGCTACCATGCCCATCTAATTTTTTTAATTTATTGTAGAGATGAGGTCTTGCCTGCCCAGGCAGGTCTTGAACCTGTGGGCTCAGGCAATCCACTCACCTCAGCCTTCCAAAGGCACAGGATTACAAGCTGAGGCACCGAGCCCGGCTTTCTTAAGGTTTTCCAAGTTTATTTCCATAGAAGTGTACATAGTAGTATCTAATAATCTTTTGTATTTCTTCAGAGTCAGAAGTGACTTCATCTTTTGTGTTTCTGATTGTATTTATTTGGGCTTTTTTATTCTTTTTCTTGGTCAGTCTAGCTAGGGGACCATTGATCTTGTTTATCCTTTTGAAGAAAAAGCTTTTTGTTTCATGAATTTTTTGTATTACTTTTTGTCTTCTATGTCCTGGATTTGGGCTTTTATTTTGGTGATCTGGATTCTTCTGCTGAAATTAGGGTTTTGGTAGTCTTGCTTTTCCAGTTTCCTTTGGTGGCCTGTTAGGCTATTAATTTGTGATCCTTCCATTTTCTTCATGTGCGTTTGTAGGGATATAAATTCCCCTCTTTTTTTTTCATTTCTTGGAATATTTTCAGTAGGCTTGGTTTCATCTCTTCCATGTATGTTTGGTAGAATTCAGCTGAGAAATCATCTGTCCCAGGGCTTTTTTTGAGTTGGGACATTTCTTATTACTGAAAAAAATATTGGTTTGTTGGTCTGTATAGTTTCATTTCTTTCTGTTTCAATCTCAGGAGGTTATGTTTTGGAATTCCTCTATTTCTTCTGTTTTTCTACCTTATTTGCATATAAATATTCATTGTAATCTGATAATCTTGTATTTTTCAGGGTCAGGTATAACATCACTTTTTTTTCATTTCTGATTGTGCTTACTCAAATATTCTTTCAACAGAGTCCCTAATCAAGCTACCAGCAACATCTTTTATAGAACAAGAAAAGATAATATTTACATTTATATGAAAGCAAAATAGAGCCCAAATAGCAGAATTAATCCTCAGCAAAAATAAGCAGCATCATAGTCCTAGACTTCAAACTGTACTAGAAGGCTACAGTAACCAAAATAGCATGATATTGTACAATAATGGACACAGAGACCAATGAATTACAGTAGAGACCCCAGAAATAAAGCAATAGATCTACAGCTAACTCATCTTTGAGAAAGTCAGTAAGAACATAAGGAAATAAATCCTTATTTAGCAAATAGGGTTGGGAAAACTGGCTAGCCTCACATGCAGATGAATGAAACTGGATCCCTACCTATCACGATATACAAAAATTAATTCAAGGTCGATCAAGGACCTAAATGTGAAACCTTTAACTATACAAATATTAGAAGAAAATCTATGGAATCCCCTGTTGAGTTCATGGTCAAGTGTTCAAAAGCAGATTCAGAAAAAAAATAAAATTGACAGGTGGAACTTTTTTTTTTTTTTTTTGAGTTGGAGTCTCACTCTGTCCCCCAGACTGGAGGGCAGTGGCCGCTCCCGGCCACCGCAGCCTCGACCTGCTGGGCTCCGGCGATCTTTCTGCCTCAGCCTTCCAAGTAACCGGAATTACAGGCATGTGCTACCATGCCCAGCTGATTTTTTGATTTATTGTAGAGATGAAGTCTCGATGCCCAGGTGGGTCTCGAATCTGCGGGCTCAGGCAATCCACTCACCTCAGCCTCCCAAAGGCGCGGGATTACAGGCCGAGCCCAGCGTCAAGTGGAACTTCATTAGGGAAAAAAGCTTCTGCACATCAAAGGATACTATCACTGAGGAGACAACCCTCCAAATGGTAAAAATATTTGCAAACTATGCATCTGACAAAGGCCTAACACCCTGAATCTGTAAGAAACTCAAAGGAATTAGCAGGAATAAAACCAAATAACTTCATTAAAAAGTGGGCAAAGGACATTAACAAACATTTCACAACGAAAGATATATAATCAGCCAACAAACATATGCAATAACGCTCAACTTCACTAATCATCAGAAAAATGCAAATTCAATCTACAATAAGATAACATCTCACACTGTTCAGGATGGCTGCTTTCAAAACTCAAGTAAAGAGTATGCTTTGGTGAGGTTTCAGAGAAAGGGGATTGCTTGCATATTATTAGTGGGAATGCAAGTGAATTCAATCTCTGTGGAAAGTAGTTTGGAGATATCGCAATGAACTAAAAATACAACTACTATTCAATCCAGCAGTTCCACTTCTGGGAATACACCCAAAGAAACACAAATCATAATGTTAAAAAGACACCTGCGTTAGTATGCTTATTGCAGCACTGTTCACAATAGCTAAAATCAGGAACCAATCCAGGTGCCCATCAAAGGTGGACTCAACATGTATAAAGAAAATGTAATATATATACACAATGGAATACTAATCAGCCATAAAGAAGAAGAAAATCATGTCCTTTGCAGAAATATAAATGCAGCCGGAAATCATCATTTCAAGTGATTTATCACAAAAAGAAAAAAACTGAATGCCACATGTTCTCATTTATAAGAAGGCACTAAACATTGGGCCCACATGGGCATAAGTATGGAAACAACAGACACTGGGCACTGCTAAAAACGGGAAGACAGGATGGGGAGTAGGAGATACATAACCACCCGTTGAGTATTATGCTCACTACTGGAGGTGTGGAAGGGTTGTCAGAAACCCAAAGTTTACCTTCACTCAATTTATCTAAGTAACACATTTTCAAATATACTGCATGAATCTAACATTCCTTTAAAAATTATTTTAATTATGTTTTAATTTTCTTTTCTAAGGCATGATTTAGCTAATTCTTTTTCTGTGAAGAAACAATGTTTTAGCTTTGAGGGCCATAGATAGTTTCTATCATATATTCCTTTGCTTCTAATTCCTGACAAACATTTAAACATGTGGGGGAAAAAACCAAAACAACATTCTTAACTCTTGGGTCGTGTGAAAATAGGCCACAAGCCAGAATTTCATTACCCCATATAATCAGCACTCACATAAAAGCACAGAAAAAGAAACACAAATAAAAGCTATTAATGGATTTCTTTTATGGCTCAAGATTTTAATGTCCTAAAAATTTCTAAGCACACAAAGGCTGTGAAATGTTTCGCCTGTTTCTTCTATCAGCTGTACTGTTTTAGTGCTTACATTTAAGTTTATTATCAGTTTTGAAATATTTGTATATGTTGTAAAGTACTTGTAAAGATTTAATTTGTGTGTATGTCTAGTTGTTTTTATGATATTTTTAATAAAAAGTCTTTCCTTTTCTAATTGAAATGCTAAGACAAAATTTGTCCAAAATAGATTAACCATATTTATGAGGATTGTTATATTAATTTGCTAAGGTTGTCATAATGAATTGCCACAGATTGAGTAACTTAAACCACAGAAATGTACTTTCTTACAATTCTGGAAGCCAGACCTCTGAACTCAAGGTGTCAGCAGGGTGGGTTTCTTTCGAGGTTTCTCTTTATATATTATAAGATATAATAAATATAACATGATATTAGCATATTATTTTATGCTACACATTTTACCATGTAATCAACCCAACATACATTATCTGATGGTGTCATAATTGTTGTTACAACACATAATTGCATTGTAGAATGTGACATAAAACTTAAAACTAATAATTAGGTTGTGAGTAGATTTTTGTGTAAAAAAAAAAAAATGTCTGTGGACATTTATAGATATGTTACACAAGAATTCAAACGTTTCATTTTCATTTAAGAGTTATAAGCTTTTTCTGCAAAAATAGAGCCTGTTATTCTCTTACAGACGCAGTGACAAGCTGGGCTGTTTCAGTTGCCATGTCCCTGATATCCTGTCACATTAATTGCTGACTTTAATGATAAATGTGCATTCAATTTCATTTCCTCATGTCATTTACTTTTCTGACTTAAAGATGCAACTGATTTTTTGGGGGGAACACAAATCATGTTTAGACACTAGGTACATTCTTATTCAAACAAGAATTAAATTTATTATTTATTACAGTTATAATGAATCTTTTATAATATATGACATTTATTTGCTTGCTTTTATTTTTATTTTATGTACATGGTTTTGGTCCCAGAGATTGAGAAAAGAGCTAATGTCAAGTGAGTAGCTTGCATCAGATAAGTTGACTAAATTAATTTGCTTAATCTCAAAACAACACTGGAAGGAAAATATTATTATTCTGTTAGAGTCCAGCTCCAACACAAGGGTTAGGGCCTAAGGTGAGAGAATCAGACGCGGTGAAGGAAAAAGACATAAGTCAACTCCCTGGGTCGAGTTCGGGACTCTTCCAAAGTTTATTCAATTTTCACATGTTTATATAAGGCATTTTCAACCCTCAACCCCCTCACACATATGCCCACAAAAGCTTACATTATGTTTTCTTTTACAATCAAACATTGTACAATGATTTATTTGTTCCTCCTTATTCTTTTTTTGTTTCCATTATGTTAAAACCAACAGACATGAATGAAACAATTTTTGCTAAAAATAATTAACTGTAACCTTTCAACCCTTACCCCTTTTATATCATATTGCTAACAATTCTTACACGTAACTTAACAGCAACATATTGGCGTTTACATCTATAACTAGTTTTACTGTTTCTTATAACTAACTTTATTTCTTAATTATTTCCTATAAACCTTCCTATTATGTATCTATCTTTATTCTTATTTTGCTTATATGAATCAAAATCTAATAATGCTTAACAACCTTTATATGAATTATACTTGATTACTCATATCCTATATTTGTTTTCTATTTAATTATTTTTAGTCATCATTCTATTTTTATCTACTTAACTATTCTCCCCTATATTATTATACTTATACTACTAGATCATTTTACTCTGACAAACTTATATCTACTATGTCTATACTTTTAAAAATTATGTTTAAAAGCAGCTGCCCTCAGGATAGACTTGTCTCAGTTCTCACAAACTTCCTCCTGCATCTTACCCATCTCAGGTGTTATTTTAGTATAGGGTCTGCTAACCATTAAAAATAAAGAATGAGAAAGTTTTTTATTTTCCTTATACACAATGGCTTTGCTTTTCATGGAAACAAAGGTAACAGAACATTCTCTAGCGTCTCTAATGGCTGTGCTTTTGCTGTGTTTCTTATTCATGTCTCAAGCCTTAGTTTCACTAATACATCATTCTCGCCTATTATTAATTAATGCTCTGTTTGTCACCAGAAAGGGTTACTTTCTGTCTTATGCACGCACTCCTAAAGATCAAAGGGGCCCATCAATGAGATCCATGGGGTTTTGCCTCCGGCACGGCCACTTTAGCTGGGGCCTTGCTCCCAGCCAGCGTTTTTCCCATTTTCAGGTAACCCTTACTTTGCCTTCTGATAGGAGTTGCAGCTCCCGACATTATTCCTTATACATAAACAATGAACAAAAATTTGGAAAAATTATATAAATTACAAAATTCAGAATTTGAATATCTAAAGGAGTTTATATTTTAATTCAGATAGATCAGACTCACAATTCTTTGTTCTAATCTCAAAAATCTATAAAATCAATAATTATCATAAACTATAACTGTGTGTTAAAAATATATGTATCAAACTACAGACATCTTCTTGCTCCTTATTACTGTAATTCCACCTAAACCATGTTAGCTTCCATATCTTTCTGCACTCTCATACAACCAGGGACAAACATATACACACACACCAAATGCAATTGTTTTATAAAATGGAATCCTATTGTGTACAATTTGTGACCTATTTCATTTTTTAATTTGAAATGGTTTTTGGAAAACCCTTAAGTTAGCTGGTACAAATATAACTCATTTTTAAATACTGGAAAATATATCATACTATTAAGATACCTTAGTTTTTCCATCATTGCTGTACTGTAGCTTCCATTCTCTATTCTTTATCATGACTGTAACGATTGATTGTGTGTGTCAACTTGACTGGGCCATAGGATGCCCAGATATCTAGTTAATGATTATCTCTGGGTGTGTCTGTGATGGTGTTTCTGGAAGAGATTGCCAATCGAATTGGTAAGCTGAGTAAAGTAATTACCCTTCCCAGTGTGGGTGAGCCCCATCCATCCCACAGAAGGCTCTAATATAATAAAAAAACATGGAGAAAGGCTTAATTCTCTGTCTCCTAGAAATGAGACATCATTCTTATCTTGCCCTTGTACTTGTACTTTCTCTATTGAAATTTTTGGCTCTCAGACCTTGGGACTCAGACTGGAATTTATGTCACAAACTTTCCTGGGTCTTCAGCTTTCAGATGGTGGATCTTAGGACTTCTCAATCTCTGTGATACCATAAACAAAATATTTTGAAATAAATTATATTCTTGAGATAGGTAGGCAGGTAGATAGATAATGTATGAGATAAAATAGACTCTTCTATTGTTTCAGCTTCTCAAGAGAATCCTTACCAATACAATGATCTTCCCTATTTGATTTCTTGGTTTTAGTACATTTATGTATCATGACCATGGTATTTAACTATAGTGGCTTCCCTAATTATATTAAAAGTCTTTATTTTTAAAATGTACTGAAATAATTGGAAAAAATTATTTTTGCTTTAAAAATTGATAATAATTTCTAATTATTCTTGGGTCATCTTCATCATTTATATATATATATATATATATATTTTTTTTTTTTTTTTTTGAATCGGAGTCTCACTCTGTCACCCAGACTGGAGTGCAGTGGCCACTCCCGGCCACCACAACCTCAACCTGCTGGGCTCGAGCAATCCTTCCGCCACAGCCTTCCGAGGAGCTGGAATTACAGGTGTGCGCTACCACGCCCGGCTAATTTTTTGATTTTAGTGTAGAGATGAGGTCTTGCCTGCCCAGGCGGGTCTCGAACCCGCGGTATTTTGATGGATTATCCACTTTGAGGTCTTAAATACTGAATCATAGAGTTATTTTTTAAGTCTAATAATGCCTATAGTTATGAGTGATTTCTTATACACAATCTTTTGTGTGTTTCTGTTCTCCTCTGAGTTAGGCTAGTGAAGAACCATTAGAGTCAGTTAATGTGCTTCCTCAAATATGCTCAGTTGAACTGTCCCTTTGGACACTTGGTCACTTGCACAAAGGAGAGTCTCAGCCACCTTTACTTTTTTGCCTCCTCTCCAGACACTTTAGCGGTCTTGCCTTGCCCTGGGTAATTATTAATCTTAATTATGGCCTCCAATGACACCAGATGCTTGGGAGAAATGTACAGTAACATTTTCAATAGTATTTAAAAACATAATTCAATAACTTTGTAGAAAGAGCTTTTCCTTCTTATCAAAAAAGTTGATTTTTGCTGTCATGAGCTCATGACACTTGGCTCACTTTTATTTCTATGGCTTCTTTAATAACTTCCCTAAAAATCTTTGTTTTTTATGGAGGCAGAGATTATGTTCATTTTGCTACCTTTGCATAACTACCATCTAGCATCATGCTTGGAACATAGCAAGTGCTGAATGAAAGGCATTATTATTTAATGATTTTTAACAAAATAAATAACCAGAAGTGAGGTTTTTGTTTAAAACTAAGGGGGATAATTTTACGAACATAACATTATGCTATTTTAGTGATTATCCTGACATAGTTGCTAAATTTTCCAAAAAATTTACTTGAGAAGTTTGTTTATATATGGGACTGCTAAGCACATAAAGATTGCTGATAAAATAAGAAAACATGGTTGATATTCTTATGTGCTTTTTTCCTCTTATTTCCGGATTCTATGTTTCTTGTCTTGCATTATCAGTTTTTAATAGAATCATATTATAGTAACTTAATTCTGTAGAGTGACTTTTTCCAAAAGTCTGTACAAAATAAAATACTTCTAAATTAAAGCATTGCAAATTAAGCACTATAAAACATTTATAGATGTAGAGATGTGCATAAGAAATCAATTTGCTATTCTGTGAAATGCATTCTGAAAGATAAAAATAATCAGAGCAGCAGCTGAAAGATAAGGGTCTCTGCTATCTAGTGGTAACCAACTTTCTTAATAATATTCAGGTTAAAATAAATTACAGTACTTTAATTCTTTGCTTCTTAAGTTAGTAATTTGTATTCAATAAATAAGATAGCAAAAGCAAGGAATCAGGGTAAAATAGCCCTGAATATGCTATGTTGACATTTCTAATTGACTTTGAATATACCATAATAAGATTCAGTGCCCTAAGTTGCAACACTTTTCACAAAATAATTATGTGGATCAAAATTATACTGTTCCTGGAAATGGTTGTGTTGTCATAGTCACCTAGTCAGTACCATTCTGTATAATCTCTTTTTACTTCAAATTGGTATTCCCTTTTTACAAGCATTTTCAGTGTCATGTTTGAGACATTTCCTCAAACTAGACTCTATGCTAATTACTTATAACTCACATATATTTTTCCATAGGAAGTGTTGTAGATTAAAACCCACTACTTTGCTTTAAAAATAATATATTGAAGTGATATCCACATGACATAAAGTTAACTATTTTAAAGTGAATAATTTAGTGCCCTTTATTTCATTCACGTTTTTGCACAAACACTACCTCTAGCTTTAAAACATTCTCTTCATTACAAAGTAAAATATCTTATCCATTAAGCAGCCTTTTTCCATCTTTCCCCTAGCTCCTGACATCCATCAGTGTGTGCTTTCTTTATGAATTTATTTATTCTGAAGATTTCATATAAATGAAATGATACAGAGAATATTCCTTGTGCTTGGCTTCTCCCATTCAGAATAATGTTTTCAGAATTTACTCATGTTGTAGATTGGATAAAATTCTTCATTCCTTTTCAAGGATTAACAATATTCAGCAACAACTGATAATATACAAAAATCAGGTAAAAATACTGCTCATTTGTGTTCCAAGTCCTGGTGGCCAGGGAGCCACAGAGGTGAAGACAGAGAAAATAAAAGAGAATTCCTAGTTCGTGATTAGATTTGGAATGGCCAGTGTAGGCGAAGTTGGAGCTTCTCGGTGGCCCTCACGCTTCCTGGTTGCCAACAATGTACATATTGTGTTGTCACGTGCTCCCCACCCTCCTCTCTCCCTCCCTCCCCTAGCAGTGCTCAGCGACTGCCAACCCCACCCTTGTGCTAATATGACCAACGATCAGGGTCCACTTATGAGTGAGAACAAGTGGTATTCAGACCTTTGTTTCTGTGATAGTGCACTTAGTGTGATGGTCTCCAACTACTCCCAAGTTGCCACAAAGGCCATTATTTTGTTCTTCTTTATGACTGTGTAATACTCCATTGTGTACACGTACCCCTTTTTTTTTTATCGAGTCTGCTTTCTATGGGCAACAGAATTGGTTTCATGTCTTTGCTACTGTAAATAGTGTGGCAATAAACATGCAGATGTCTTTTATGGCAGAGTGATTTACCTTTTTTCCTGCTTCTTGAAGGAATCTTCTGCATGCTTTTTGCACAAATTGAATACTTTCTGCAGTGTTCTAGTGATTTCTCTCAAGCCTCCCTGGCATGCTCTTGTCTAACCTGCTCCTCCATTATGATATCCTCATCTCTGTTATGAAACTTCTTATTCCTTATGTTTCAGTAACCTAAGAAAACCTAGGAAAAAGATATCAAAATGAATTCATGCGAATGGATATTAATGGCAGTAGGTGACAGTTTTATAGCATTTATTATGTGTTGTGCCTGTGTCTAAATTCATTGCATATATTAGTTCATTTAATTGTCATAACAGGTTCTGAGTTAGGAACTAATATTATCTCCATTTTACACATAAGAATGTAGAAGTTATGATTTCCAAAATATTCTAGAAAGTGACACAAACAGGCAAAATGACTAAAAATGATATTAGTGTTAGTATTATTATTGTTATTACTACTACTATTGTTATTTTGGCTAGTACTTAAATAAAATTGTAGCCTTAGCAATAAATGTAGATGAATAAACTCTTTGACTTATTTTTGTTTACAATAGACATTAGAGCAGAAGTCAACAATATTTAAATGATTGTAAGTCTGACCTTGTGGATTACTCTGATTTTTTTTTTCATAACATGTCTTGTCAAGTCTGATATCTCAGATACATTAGATTACCACCAGCACATACACAGTGAAATCCATGTCAATGTTAGGGAAGTACAGAGTCATCTCTTTGGGAGTGGACGTTCTTTATAAGTTCGGTATATGAGACCCAAAGGTTCCATGTTTAATGATCAAGTGACACTCAATAATGCCCTGCAGTGGAGGATTCTATAACACCAGGGACATCAATTGACATTAGCTTTCCTTTCAATGGCTTACTTGAGCCACTTCAGGTTTCTCTGTGCCATCAACCCTGGGTCCACTTGGTTCTAACCTCTCCAGATTTTTTTTAGTTCTTAGCAGTCCCATGCTTCATCCTGCTTAGAACCTCTAAACCTTAGGTGACCTCTGCCTGGAAACTCACTCCTGAAATCTACGTGGATATATTCTGCTTAATCTCTGGCTTTTATTTACATGTCATTTTTTTTCAATAAAATTTCTCTGATACCATGTATTCCTAACACCATCACCAAGATCTATGAGCTACATTTTAGTATGTCCTTTTCACATGTAAAAAAATTGAGAAAAGCAGACTATTAATTTGCACAAGCTTAACCAATAAATAAATAAAATAGGCTATATGTGAAGGCAAGATTCTGAGCTATATGAAGCCAAAAGAGAATAAGGCAGACTGTGTAGAAACCCTAGCACTTAAGAAATGGAAATGATTGTTTTTTTTCAGTTTCATGCTGCCCTACATATATCAAACTTGCTATTGCTGGAGAAATCAGCAACCCAAAACATCAATGAACACAGACAAAGATTTGTTCTTTTTAGTTGTATGAAAACAAAGCATGTTCTTTTTAGCTGTATGACCATAAAAGGGACAAACTAGCAAGATAGAAAACATTTTAAAAGTATAAAGAGGCCAGGCTTGGTGACTCAGCCTGTCATCACAGCACTTTGGGGTGCCAAGTGGAGTGGATTGCCTGAGCCCACAGGTTTGAGACCAACCTGGGCAAACTGACGAGACCTCATCTCTACAATAAATAAATTTTTAAAAAATACCTGGGCGTGATAGTATGCTTCTGTAATTCTGGCTACTTGAAAGACTGAGGCGGAAGGATTATTTAAGCCCAGTTGGTCGAGGCTGCAGTGGCTGTGGGTGTACTACTGCGCTCCAGCCTTGGCGAAGGAGTGAGACTTCAGCTAAAAAAAAAAGTATAAAGAATTGATGAATGTGTGGCCAGGCATGGTGGCTCATGCCTGTAATTCCACCAATTTGGAGGACTGAAGAGAGAGGACTGCTTGAAGCCAAGAGCTTGAGACCAGCCTAGGCAACATAGTGAGATCTTATCTACATACTAAATAAATAAATAAGTAAATAAATAAATAAATAAATAAACTAGGTGTGGTGGCACATGCCTGTAGTCCCAGTTACTAAGCAGACAGACTGAGGAGGAAGGATTGCCTGAGCCCAGAAGGTCAAGGCTGCAGTAATCTGTGATCATCATGCTGCTGCACTGCAGTCTGGATAACAGAGTAAGACCCCAACTCAAAAAATGATTAATGCGAAGATTGGACAACAAAAATTAGTAACACTGAAAAAGAGAGTGAAAATAGATTAGAAAAGAAATGAAAAGAGTCTCAAAAATCTGTGGGAGTACAAGAAAAAAACAATATGTGTGTTGGTGCTATCCTCCTGATAGCCATAATAGTCGTCTTTCTGGTGTGCTGCATTCTCTAAAAGTCTTTGCATGCAGCCCATGGTCCATGTCAAATGGTCTCTCATTAGGTGAAACAACAAAAACTCAAAGAAATGTGTGATCATGGGACACCCTAACCTATGAATGGCATGTTGAGACTGGAAAGTCCAATACCATGGCAAATGAAGTCATGCCAATGCCTCAAATTTTGGTCTCACTCTCACTCATTCTAAATGTGCATTCTCAAATTAAAACCTTAAAGGAGTAGATAGATCTCAAATCAGACCATTTCTACCTGAGTCCACATAATAAGGGAGTCCTCTCTGCATTCATTCACAATGAAAAGTTATCCGAAGTAGTCTGATATTCACCAACCAGTTTATAACATTGTTTTGTTTACTTGTTCCCATTTAAACAACAACAACAACAACAAAACCACTGTTCTGCTATGGTTTTGCCCAGTGGGAGTTATTATTGTATTTTGCAGAATGGAAGCTGTCCTGAAATATCAATCATAATAAAAACTAATTAGATCTATAAAAAAAGAAAATAAAAGAAGAAGATGGTGTTAAAAAGTATTTAAAAAATAATTTGCAAAACATATGTGCTCAGATTCAGAAATCTTGAATAACTCCAAAGGAGGGTAAAACCAATGAAAGCAAAGACAAAACATATAGTAGTCATATTTTGTCAAAGTCAAAACACTTTTATTGCCAAATGAAAGACAAAGAAAGCTTGAATGCAGTGATGGAGAAAGGACATGTGACAGACAACGAGAGAGAGAGAGAGAGAGAGAGAGAGAGAGAGAGAGAGAGAGAGAGAGAGAGAGAGAGAGTGTGTCAAAACAAAACAAAAAAAAAATAGCATATTTCACTTTACTTAGAAAGTCTAGTGACCAGAAGGAAGTAGCACATTTTTTAAGTACTGGAAGAAGAAAACTGTCGACTCCCAAATCTGTGTCCAATGAAAATATCATTCACAAATACAAAGGAAATTAAAAAATTCTCAGATGAAGAAAAGCCAAGGAAACTTGTGCACAGCACACATACCTAAAATTATTAGCTTCAAGAAGTTTTCCAGACAGAAAAAAAAGTACTAAAAGAGTAATCTTGAATCATGAGGAAGTAAAATAAAACAATAGAAAGAGAAAATTATGATTAAATCCAGTAACTTTAGCTTCTTATTTTGAGTTTCCTAAATTATGTATGATGGTTAAAGGATTAATTTTAGCATTGCCTAATGATGTTCTCAATATAATTATACAATAAGGGGGGTTGGGTAGAAAAATATAAAGAAACCATCAAGAGAGCAGGGAGACAGTCCACAGATTGGAAAAAGGTATTTGCCAACTCCATGTCTGACAAAGGCCTAACATCTTGGATCTACAAAGAACTCAGATGGGATGAAAAGAAATAAACAAACAACCCCATTACAAAATGAAAAAAAAATATGAACAGACATTTCTAAAAAGAAGACATACGAGCAGCCAAGAGATACATGAAGAAATATTCTACCTCACTAATCGTTAAGGAGATGCAAATTAAAACTACACTGAGATACATCCTAACCCTAGTCAGAATGGCCATTATCAATAACTCAAAATATAACACATGCTGGAGAAGATGTGGTGAAAAGGGAACACTTCTATACTGTTGGTGGGAGTGTAAACTAGTGCAGCGCCTGTGGAAATCAGTGTGGTGATTTCTAAAAGCTCTAAAAATCGGTTTGTCATATGACCCCACAACTCCCATACTGGGAATATACCCTGCAGAACTCAAATCACTCTATAAAAAAGATACCTGCACATGTATGTTTATCGCAGCATTATTCACAATAGCAAGAACCTGGATTCAACCATGCTGTCCATCAAAAGAGGACTGGATTAAAAAAATGTGGTACATATACACGATGGAATACTATGCAGTCATAAAAAAGACAAAATCATGAATTTCACAGCAACCTGGATGGAGTTGGAGTTTATAATACTGAGTGATCTCTCACAGAAACAGAGGTGAATATCACATGTTCTCACTCATAAGTGGACCTTGAACAACTATCGTAATACTATAAGAAAAGGATTGACAGTGGTGGGAAACTATGGGGGGGGGGCAGGGAGGGGAAGGGAGGTGGGATTAATGGTAGTCAATATCTGTCTGGGGATGGGGGCACACCTCATCAACAAGGGTACCTGCATGATGCATATTTGTATATCTAACCCTTAACTGTGCCCCACAATTTTAAAATAAAAAAATATGTTAAAGAAAAAAAAGAATCTTAGAAGAAAACCTAGGTACCACACCCCTGGACATCAGCCTAGGCAACGACTTCATGGCCAAGTTATCAAAATCAAATGCAGCAAAAACTTAACTTGACAGGTGGGACTCCATCAAGACAAAAAGTTTTGCACAGCAAAAGAAACCATCAAGAGAGTAAAAAGACAACCGACAGAATCAAAAAAAATTATTTGCAAGCTATGTATCTATCAAAGGCCTAACATCCAGGATCTATAAGAAATTCAAATGAATTGACAGGAAAAACACAAATAAACCCTTTAAAAAGTAGGAAAATGATTCTTACGGTTTGAGGTTTTACATTTCGGTCTCTGATCCATTTAGAGTTAACCTTTGTGCATGGGGACAGATAGTGGTCTTGTTTGAGTCTTCTGCATGTGGTCAGCCAGTTTTCCCAGCACCATTTACTGAATAGGTTCTCCTCTCCCCAGTGGTAAGTGGTGGAGACTTTGTCGAAGATGAGTTGGTTGAGAAATTGAGGTATAGCTTCTGGAATCTCAATTCTATTCCATTGGTCTATATTCCTGTTCCTGTACCAATACCAAGCTGTTTTGATGATTGCAGCTTTATAGTAAAGTTTGTTGTCTGGTAATGTGATACCATCTACTTTGCTTTTTTTTGCTGAGGATTGTTATGGCTATTTTTGGTCGTTTGTGTTTCCATATGAATTCCTGTATTGTTTTTTCTAGGTCTGAGAAGAATGTTGCCAATAATTTGATGGGTATTGCTTTAAGTCTGTAGATTACCTTAGATAGGATGGACATCTTCACAATGTTGATCCTTCCAATCCATGAGCATGGGATATTTTTCCACTCATTTGTGTCATCTTTGATTTCTCTGAGCAGTGTTTTGTAGTTTTCATTGTAAAGGTCTTTCACGTCTCTGGTTAGGAAGATGCCGAGGTATTTCATTTTTTTTTTTAATAATCAATATTTTTTTATTATGATGTTGTGGGGTACAGTTAAGGGTTAGGTATACAAATACATTTCATTCAGGCACCCTATTGATTAGAGGTGCTTCCCCATCCCCAGACAGATATTTGCTCGTTAATCCCATCTCCCTCCCTCCCCCATAGTTTCCCACTACTGTCAGTCATTTTCTTATAGTATTAGGTTGGATGTTCAAGGTCCATTATATGAGTGAAAACATGTGATACTAGGACCTCTTTTTTGTGAGAGGTCACTCAGTATTATAGACTCTAGTTCCATCCAGGTTGCTACGAAATTCATGATTTTGTTCTTTTTTATGGCTGCGTAGTATTCCATCGTGTATATGTACCACATTTTTCTAATCCAATCCTCTTTTGATGGGCAGCATGGTAGCTTCCAGGTTCTTGCCATTGTGAACAATGCTGCGATAAACATATGTGTGCATGTGTCTTTTTTGTAGAGTGATTTATGTTCTTCTGGATATATTCCCATTAGGGGGATCGTGGGGTCATATGGGAGGTAGATATTTAGAGCTTTTATGAATCACCACACTGCTTTCCACAGACGTTGTAATAGCTTACACTCCCACCAACAGTGTAGATGTGTTCCCTTTTCTCCACACCCTCTCCAGCAGCTGTTATTTTTT
>NW_007251669.1:0-5864 GCF_000164805.1 Carlito syrichta
GACACATAAAGAAATATACACTTAAAGAAACTTCTTGAAACATTTGTAATTTGGGACATTGGACTGAGAGTGCCATTGTTGGCTTTATGAATAGGACTTGTCTAATGCCGATGAGATTCCTGGCTTATTCGCTACTAAAGCCACTGGGAATCTTGGTTTGTTTGCTACTAAGACCACTAGCTAGTAACTTTTAAAAGATATGTATGTGAAAGAGTTTCTTTGTCTTGCCCCTTCAAAAATGGTACAAAAGCTCTGTATTAACTAGCATTAAATAGTCATCTGTTCAAGAAGCAGGTATCCCGTATGTGATCGTCGTTCGCCTATCTGTCTCTCCTTCAACACATCCCACGACCCTTGTGAGGCGGACCCCCACACTTATTTTTAGCAACCGCTGTGCAATTACCTGTATATGAGTACTCCTGTGCACAGATACATGCGTCGAAAGCTTAACACTAGTTTAGATCTTAGGAAGACGCCGTATACTTTTTTGGAGATTGAGAAAACATGTCACCACATTCCTTATTCTTTCTTAGGAAAAGTCAGTGCATTTGCATGTATATGAGGATTTCATTTCCTTAGTTCATGTCAAAAACTCAAATTCGTATTTAGCCCTTATCAAGAGACCCTGAAATATTATTGGGATGGAGGACACGTGTAAACCAGATTCCTTACTCTACATTAGCTAAAGACAGTGCAGTTTCCTGTATATGAGAAGCCCATTATCCAGATTCCTGCTCCCCAAACCTGAATGGTGGTTATCTCTTAGCAAGACGGTCTGTAGGTTTTTGGGATGGAGGCCTCGAGTAACCAAGATTCCTTTTTCTTCCGTAGCAACAGGTCGTGAAGTGTTCTCTATATGAGGACTCCCATTACTGAAATTCATGCTTCATTCTCAGCAAGACGCCAAGATATTTCCTGGTGACTTAGAATTCCAGTTGCTTGGATATCAAGAGAAAGACTCCCATAAAGTTCTTGAGGAATTGGAACACAAGATTCCTGGTCCGTTTTCAAAAGACACACTAAAAATGTGGAGACATAGAATCCCAGATTGCAGATTAAACCTTATCAAGAGACTTTTTAGATTTAGGCGATAGAGAACTCCAAAAACTGGATTCCCTTTCCGTTCTCAGCAAGATGACCCGAATTTCCCTGTTCGTGTTGATTCCAAAATTCTGTGTACAAAAATGCAGATGCCCAGATGTTTCCTAGGGACGTGAAATCCATGGATCCTGGTTACATTTTATTAATACTAATATGTACTAAATATTTGGAAACTGCAATACCCTGGGCCCCTCTACAAATAAAGTACAAACGGAAATTTAAGGATTACCAAGTTCATCTTAGGACCAAAGTTACATCCAAATATGACAATATGATAGGTTATTTCTGGGAATCTGGCCTTAATTGTCCTGAGGAACTTAAGGGATTTGTACTACCAGATACCCGATTACAACTCTCAAGAGGTCCAGAATGTTGCTGGAGTCCTGAAATGACTGATGCATAATACCCACAAGCCAAATATCTCTGAAGCATGAGATGAGCTCGAAGCCTTGATTCTTGTTTTTACTGCAGCAAGACACCATGAGAATTTTTCGGATTGTGGACCAGTGTATCACAGATTCCTTATTCTTCTTTACTGAGGGGCCATGTAATGTCCTGGATATGAGGACTCCCTTTCCCCAGAATCCTGTTTGGAAACCCTGATTCCTGTTTTGCCATTAGCAACATGTCATGTAGATATTGTGAAGGAGGAACCGTGTAAAAGAGGTTTCTTAGTTCTCCTTAGCTAGAGATCATGTAAATTCTACATATGAGGACTGCTATTACCTATGTTCCACCTTCCAAACCCTGATTCTTGTTTAGCACACAGCAGATGGCCTGTTGAATTTAAGGACTGAGGACTTCTGTAACCCCGATTCTTTATCACCCTTAGCAAAGTGCTGTGTATTTTCGTGAATATTAGGACTCTCATTAGATACATCCTGCTTCAAAACTCGGATTCTTTTTAGAAATTTCCAAGATGCCCTGTAGATTTTTGGGATTGAGGACTCCTGTAACCCAGATACCTTATTCTTTCTTAGCAAAAGGTCATGTAGTTGTCTGTAAATAAGGATTCCATTTTCGAGATTCATGCTCAAAAAAAACATGATTCGTGTTTAGCCTATAGCAAGATGACCTTAAGCTTTTGGGGTTTGAGGATTCGAGTAACGCAGATTCCTTATTCTTACTTAGTAATAGGCAGTGAAGTTTCCTTCATGTGAGGACTCCCATTACCCAGATTCCTACTTCAAAACCTGATTCGTGGTTACGTCTTAGGAAGACGGCCTATAGTTTTGGGGATAGAGGACACATATAAGGAAGATTCCTTATACTTCCTTAGCAATATGACGTGTAGTTTCCTGTATATGACGAACTCCATTACCCAGCTTTCTGCTTCACTCTGCAGGATGACGAGACAGTTCCTGGTGACCGAGAATTCCAGTTGTTTGGATATCAAGAGAAAGACGTCCATAATGTTCTTTGGGAACTGGAAAACAAGATTCCTGGTTCCCCTTCACAAGACCTCCCCAAAATGTGAAATATGCAAACCCAAAATCCCAATTTCTACCTGCACACTCACAAGAATTTTCTGTACTTTGAGGTCACCTGAATCGAGGAATTTTGTACCAATATACCTTTTGATTCTGGGGAATATGATTATGGTCGTAAATGGTCCCAGGAAACAAAAGGATTTCTAGGGCAAAATCCTAGATTATATCGAACTAGAGGACCAGAAAGATCCTGAGGATCTGTAATGACAGATTTAGCGCATCCACGGAGCAAGTAGCTCTGAAAATGTAGGGACCCGGAAGCCCAGATTGCTGATTAAACCTTATCAAGAGGCCCTGTAGATTCTGGAAAATGAGAACACCTGGAACCGGATTTCATTTTAATTCTCAGTAATATGCCCTGATTTTTCCTGCCTGATTTCTCGTCTCAAAATAAAGAGAGACACGGAAGGGAGAGGATTACAGTGTTCACCTTAAGACCAGAGTTACATCCAAATATGCAAAGAATATTCTTTTTGGTCTGGAACCTGGCCTTAGTTGTTCTGGGGAAACTAACGGCCTTGGAGTTCCCAATACCATTTACAACTTTTAAGAGGAACAGAAAGTGGCTGAAGTCCTGAAATGACCGATTCATAATATCCGAATTCTAAATTGCTCAGAAACACTTGGGGAGCTCGAACATCTGTTTCTTGTTTGTCCCATAGCAGACAACTTGGGAATTTTTTGGATTGAGGGCGCGTACAACAATGATTCTTTATTCGTACTTAGTTGGAGGTCATATAGTGTCCTATATGTGAGGACTCTCTTTCCTTGATTCCTGTTTCAAAATCCTGATTCTTGTTTAGCCCTTAGTAAGAAGTCATGTAGATTTTTTGGTAGAGGAACCGTGGAAACCCGATTTCTTCTCTTTTATTAGCAAGAGGCCCTGTAGTTTCCTGTATATGAGGATTGCTATTACCCACATTCATGCCTCAAATCCCTGATTCTTCTTTAGCTGTCAGCAAAATGCCCTGTAGAGTTTCAGGACTGAGGACTCGTATAACCCAGATTCCTTATATTTAGCAACAGCCATGCAGTTATCTGTATATGATTACTCCTGTTCACAGATACATGCGACGAAAGCTTGATTCTTGTTTAGATCTTATGAAGACGCCGTGTACTTTTTTGGAGATTGAGAAACCATGTCACCCACATTCCTTATTCTCTCTTACGAAAAGTCACTGCATTTGTCTTATATGAGGATTTCATTTCCCTAGTTTATGCTTCAATAACCCAAATTCATGTTTAGCCCTTAGCAAGAAACCCTGAAGTTTTATTCGGATGGAGGACACGTGTAAACTAGATTCCTTATTCTCCTTTAGCAATACACAGTGCAGTTTCCTGTATATGAGGACTCCCATTAACCAGATGCCTACTCCCAAAACCTGAATGGTGGTTATCTTTAGCTAGACGGTCTGTAGGTTTTTGAGATGGAGGCCTCGTGTAACCAAGATTCCTTATACTTACGTATCAACAGATCGTGTATTGTTCTGTATATGAGGACTCCCATTACTGAAATTTCTGCTCCATTCTCAGCAAGACGTCAAGATATTTCCTGGTGACCTAGAATTCCAGTTGCTTGGATATCAAAAGAAAGATTCGCATAAAGTTCTTGAGAAATTGGAACCCAAGATTCCTGATCCTTTTTCAAAAGACACACTAATAATGAGGCGACATAGAAGCCCAGATTGCTGATTAAACCTTATCAAGAATCTTTGTAGATTTAGGCGAGAGAGAACTCCAAGAACCGGATTACCTTTCCGTTCTCAGCAAGATACTCTGAATTTCACTGTCCATGTGGATTCCAAAACTCTGTGTACAAAAATGAAGATGCCCAGATATTTCCTAGGGACATGAAATCCATGTAGCCTGATTACACTTTAATAATTAGTACTAAATATTTGGCAACTGCAAAACCCTCGGCCCCTCTACAAATGAAGTACAAATGGAAATTTAAGGATTACCAAGTTCATCTTAAGACCAAAGTTACATCCAAATATGGCAATATGATACATTTTTCCGGGAATTTGGCCTTAATTGTCCCGAGGAACTTAAGAGATTTATACTACCAGATACCTGATTACAACTCTCAAGAAGACCGGAATGTTGCTGGAGTCCTGAAATGAATGATTCATAATACACAGAAGCCAAATGTCTCTGAAACATGAGACGAGTTCCAAGTGTTGATTCTTGTTTACACCGCAGCAAGACACCCTGAGTATTTTTCGGATTGTGGGCTAGTGTATGACAGATTCCTTATTCTTCTTTACCGAGGGGCCATGTAATGTCCTGTATATGAGGACTCCCTTTCCCCAGAATCCTGTTTGGAATCCCTGATTCTTTTTTTTTTTTTTTTTTTGAGTTGGAGTCTCACTCTGTCGCCCAGACTGGAGTGCAGTGGCCGCTCCTGGCCACCGCAGCCTCCACCTGCTGGGTTCCGGCGATCCTTCCGCCTCAGCCTTCCAAGTAGCCGGAATTACAGGCATGGGCTACCACGCCCGGCTGATTTTTTTGATTTATTGTAGAGATGAGGTCTCGCCACCCAGGCGGGTCTCGAACCCGCGGGCACAGGCAATCCACTCACCTCAGCCTCCCAAAGGCGCGGGATTACAGGCTGAGCCACCGAGCCCGGCATCCCTGATTCTTGTTTTGCCATTCGCAAGAAGTCATGTAGATATTGTGATGGAGAAAACATGTAAAAGAGGTTTCATAGTTCTCCTTAGCTAGAATTCATGTAGATTCTGCATATGAGGACTGCTATTACCTATGTTCCAGCTTCTAATCCCTGATTCTTGTTTAGTCCACAGCAGATGGCCTGTTGATTTTAGGGACTGAGGACTGCTATGACCCCCACTCTTTTTCACCCTTGGCAAGGGGCCGTGTATGTTCCTGTATATTAGGACTCTCATTAGATACATCTTGCTTCGAAACTCTGATACTTTTTAGAACTTCACAATATGCTCTGTAGATTTTTGGGATTGAGGACTCGTGTAACCTAGATTCCTTATTCTTTCTTAACAAAAGGTCATGTAGTTGCCTGTAAATAAGTACTCCATTTTCCAGATTCATGCTCAAAAACACCATGATTCATGTTTAGCCCATAGAAAGATGACCTTAACCTTTTTTGGGAATCCTTATTCTTACTTAGCAATAGGCAGTGAAGTTTCCTTTATGTGAGGACTCCCATTTCCCAGATTGTTACTTCAAAAACCTGATTCGTGGCTAAATCTTAGTAGGACGGACTCTAGGTTTTGGAATTGAGGACTCATATAAGGA
>NW_007251670.1:0-846 GCF_000164805.1 Carlito syrichta
TCTCTCTGTGATTGGCATTGTAGTATGGTGGGGACATTTATAAAAAAAACTTGCTACTTGTGGTTTAGAATGTACAACAGGGGGGAAGTGTTATTCATAATGTGCAGTGGATAGCGATGACCATTATCAGAAGACTCATCATCAGATTCAAAGAGCATTGTAAAGGGAAAGAATTTAAAGACTAAAATTCTTCATTTTTAATTCTATAGCTGGGTGACATTTAAAACACTTGGTAACATTTGAATATTTGATGTTGGACTTTTTCTTTTGACATTTAAAAACTTTACCCAACAATTTCCACTTTTCCTTTGTTTAATTATTACTCTATAATAACTTATTTCTGTCATCTTATTTTATGCTTTGTTTTACACACTTTCTGAAAAGGGGCTTCCAGAACAAACATTATTGTCAAACATTATAAGCAGTTGAATAAATATAGCCAATTCACTGTTTCATAACAGTGCTAAAAGTTCAGGTATAAAGATTAATTTTAAGATATATTATAAATAATGCAGTAATTAACAATTATTAAAGTATTTATTTATTTATTGCTTCCAAGCATATTTTATTCATTTCTTCCCCTTATTGTATTTTTATTATTAATTAATTAATTTATTTATTTTAAAGATGCGGGGTACAGTTCAGGGTTGAGTATACAAATGTGCATTATGTAGGTACCCTTTTGATGAGGTGTGGGCCCCCTCTCAGGCAGAATACCACTACTGCTAACCCCGCTCCCCCTCCCAGGCAATTTCCCACTACCACCAATCCTTTTCTTCTAGTATTATGAATATTGATCAAGGTCCACTTATGAGTGAGAACATGTAATACTTAGTTCTTTGTTTC
>NW_007251670.1:2156-9598 GCF_000164805.1 Carlito syrichta
GAGGTATGCTCCATCTATGCCTAGATGTTCAAGGGTTTTTATCAAGAAGGGGTGGTGGATTTTATCAAAATCTTTTTCATGTCTAATGATATACTCATGTGGTTTTTGTTTTACATCTGTTGATGCATTTAAATACATTTATGGTCTTGCAGATGTTGAACCAGCCCTGCATCTCAGGGATGAAGCCTACTTGGTCATGGTGGATGACTTTTAAGATGTGTTGTTGGATCCAGTTTGCTAGAATCTTGTTGAGAATTTTAGCGTCTACGTTCATCAAGGATATTGGCCTGTAGTTCTCTTTATTTGTTGGATCTTTACCTGGTTTTGGTATCAGTGTGATGCCTGCTTCATAAAATGATTTGGAGAGAGTCTCCTCTTTCTCAATTGCCTGGAATACTTTCAGTAGGGTTGGTATTAGCTTCTCATTGTATGTTTTGTAGAATTCTGCTGGAATGCCATTTGGTACAGGGCTTTATTCGTAGGCAGTTT
Organism: Carlito syrichta; assembly: GCF_000164805.1. Taxonomy (NCBI): domain Eukaryota; kingdom Metazoa; phylum Chordata; class Mammalia; order Primates; family Tarsiidae; genus Carlito; species Carlito syrichta. The sequence continues at coordinate 2,646 of NW_007251670.1, forward strand.
TCTTCTGACAGTCGAGTTCCTGGGTTGTTATTGGTATATTTAGGGTCTTGATTTCTTCTTGTTTCAACATGAGGAGTTTGTGTGATGTAAGAAAGGCCTCCATTTCATTTAGGTTTTCAAGTTTGTCTCCATACAGGTGTACATAGCAATCCTGATAATCTTTTGTACTTCTTTGGAGTTGATTATAACTTCATCTTTTGCATTTCTGATTGTGTCTATTTGGACCTTTTCTCTATTTTTCTTGGTTAGTCTAACTAGGGATCCATCAATTTTGTTTAACCTTTCAAAAAAACAGCTTTTGGCTTTATTGATTTTTTATATTTTTTTTTGTCTTTTATGCCTCCAATTTGGGCTTTTATTTTGATGATCTGGATTCTTCTGCTGAAGATAGGGTTTTGGTGGTCTTGCTTTTCCAGCTTTCTTGGGTGATTTGTAAGGCTGTCATCTTGTGATCTTTCTATTTTCTTCATGTGTGCTCATAGAGATATGCATTTTCCACTTATTACTGCTTTCATGGAATCCCAGAGATTTTGACATTTCTTCAGTTTCATTTGTTTCCAGGTATCTTTTAATCTCTGTTTTTATTCCCATGTTGACCCAGGAGTCGTTTAGCATCATGGTGTTTCATGTTCATGTCTTTATTGGTTTGGGGGGAACTTTGTTGGTGTTGATATTTATTTTTATTCCACTGTGGTCTGAGAAGGTGCGTGGCATTATTTCAGTCTTATGAAATTTATTTATGCTTGATTTTTGGCCGAGGATGTGGTCCATCTTGGAGTACACTCCATGGGGTGATGAGTAGAATGTATAGTCTGTTGTTGTTGGGTGGAGTATTCTGTAGGTATCAATTAAGTCCATTTGGTCAAGCATCACATTGAGTTTCCAGATGTCCTTGTTGACTTTTTGTCTTGATGATCTGTCTGAGTTGCAATTTTGAGATTAAATTGAGGGGGTAGCTGTGATTCAGAAGTTATCTGCAGAACCCAATATCCACTGGCAGGTTTGTGAGGCCCCTGGAGACCACTTCCCACTGCCTTACAATCTGTCCATGCAGTGGGGGGGTGCCGGTTTGCCATCTGAAAGCAAAAAGATAAGAGAAGGGAAAAGAATGGAAAAAGAAAAGAGGATGATGAAAAGGAGGTTGAGAGAGAGAAAGAAGAAGAGAGAACACAGGCAGGTGTACCAACTAACATATAAACAGGGAATTAAAAAGAAAAAAAGACAAAAACATACTGACAATCATACAAACAAAAATTCCCCTGTTAGTGTGCTCTTCCTCAAAATTACCCATACATAAACCGAAGATCTAAAAGACAAAGATTGAAATAACAGAAATAAAACAAGTTCAGAAATATAAACAAAAATGGCAAGAAAGAGAGAAAAAAAAAGCTAAAACAAAGAACAAGCAAGAAAAAAAATCTTGCTCTCTGGAAGTTTCTGTGAGTCCAGGTTCCTTTCAGGCCTCTCCTTAGGAAGCAGCTCTGGTTTCCACTGCTCTCAGTGCAGTGGATAAGGTCACTTTCAGTGTGGGTCAGATGCATACTCTGGCATCTGCCCTGAGGTGTCTCAAAATCACTACTGGCTCAGACCCATAAACACCTAATCCAGGAGACAGAGACTGATGCCTACACAGGGAGAATATAGGCTAAAGTGCCTCCTACATAAATCCAGGGTCACTGAAGAGAAGCACGTCAAGTTCCTGGACCAAGAACCTCTCACCCCTATAAAAAGAAAGTGAAAATAAATGCTTGTCCTGGCCACAACAGGGCAGGGGGAAAAAAGTTTTCTGTGGCAATTTCTAAATACAAGACAATAGCCATATGGGTTTGGATTTGAATTCATACTATCTATGCAGCCTGAAAACACCAAGGTGGGCAATTAGCTTCCTGTAGTCTGGTAATTATTGATCTGAGAAACAAAGCCATGAAGAGAAATATGTTTCCACACATATTTGGAAGGATAGTTATAACATAGTTATATTGGAGATAAGAGGAGAAAAAGTAAATTTTTCAGTAAACAGTACTGAGATAATTGATCTCCATATGAAAAAAAATAAAATTGAGCCCATATCCCATAGATGAAACACACCAAAATTAATTAATAGGATAATTGATAAATGCAGCCTCTCAACTTTTTTTAAATGGGGAGATACATTTTATATTCATAGGCATAGAGAAGAACAAATTGGATTCAGAAAAATTAATTCGATCACTTGTCACACTTACAAAGTTTATATGGACAAGCAAGAACCAAATGTGTCTATGACAATCTCATAGAAGGATAAGCGTGTTTGTGAGGGTGGGAGGTGGAGCTTATGTGAGTCTATCATGTATCAGACTCACTGTAAAGTTATAATCACGATACTGAGTTACTGTTGTGAAGGTCTGTGCTTGTGCGATATCTAGATGTACTCCAGAACTGTTACAGAGCTGGAAGAAAAGGATCTGCATAATACATGGCACGAGCAATTGGCATCCACGGGGGAAAAAATCAGAATATATCCCTAATTCAGAAACGGATTCCCACAGCACAAAAGTTAGATCCAGATGGCCAAAGGACTTAATTGTGAGACACAAACTGTTAAAAATATATTAGAAAACAATGCAGGAGAGTAGCTTTCTACATGACACATACCATGTGCATGTTTATACAATGTGCTACTTAAGTGTTTTTTATAAATAAAAACACTTCTCAATGGTATTTGAGTGCTTGCTACTTGACAGACATGAGGCACATTGGGAACGAGAGCATGAGAGGAAACCTCAGGACATTGTCTTTCTAGTTCCTAGATGCTGCGGCTGAAGACCCCTTGTTCCAGCACACACTTCATTTGCCCCACCTAGATCCTCGATTCCTGGCACAGCCATTCCAGCAGCTCCAGGCTGCTTCACCCACAAAGAAGCTCTCTTCTTCCCCCTGCCAATGGAGTGCTTATGTCTCCATCCCTGCCGCATGTTCTGGAAAACGTTGATCTCTCCCTGTGTCTCCTCATGTTCTCCTCACTCCAAAGCACACTAGAGCCCAATCACCACCTCTACTTTATCAAACATGCAGCTGTGAATTTCATTAGGGACTTCCTGGGTGATCAATTTCAATGACCACCAGCATTGCTTCCTTTCATCTAGTGCAAAGTGTTTACCACATTTGATACACATAATTGTACAACTGTTATGCTATTTGTTATATATCTCTTTTTAAAACTATTTATCAAAGACAATCTCAGTCACACCATGGGAGGCCCTACCTAAAATGACTGCTTTTATTCAATCAAGCTGGTCACCGTCTGTGTAATATGTTTCTAATTCACACGTACTATGGATCAAAGATTAATCTGTTGCATAGATATTTTTATTAGTAGTCAGCATTACTCGATTTGAATTTATTTAGCCAGATAAAAACCTTATACTAGGTAAATCTAAGTTCTTTTTGGACGGGGATCTGAAAGATTCCATGCAAGCATTTTGATAATTAATAGTTTTTAGTAATTGGGTTCCCCTCTGTGCACCCTCCAGCAGTTTGCCATATGTTGCAGCTGCCCAGTGAGTGTCTGCCATGGGAGAACAGGCCAAGTTCACTGAGCCTAAAGTGAACCAAATTGAAAGAAGGCCTAGACCAAGAAACTAGCTGAAAGTCATGAACGCACTGGGGAAGCAAACAAGAATTTGTGACCTATGTAGAAGTGGACATCGACACCAAGGTCTGAAAATCAGTGGCACCCAACTGGCCACTGGGGTTCATTACTGTACAGTCCAGCTTCTGTGGAGAGAAAGAAGAGCTATAAACTGTGACACGGGCCAGTTGGAAACTGACACCGGTATGTGCCAAGAGTTAGAATCCCATGAAAGAACTCTGAGATTGTGTACAACAAGGCACACATTGTCAGGTGGCGCCCATGTGAATTTGGTGTTAGAAGGTCTGCCCTAGATCATGGTCAGTAGAGGGCTTGGCAAAGTGTGGTCCAGAGTCTCTTATTGTTTTGGACTGTATTTTTTGCCCTGTATATATTTGACTGTTCTCAACATTTTAAGTAGATTTTCCTGAATATCTAAAAATTGATATTGGGCATGTAAAATATGCCTAACTTAGCTTAACTTTTGACCTTGGCCTTTAAAAGATCTGTAAGCTATTTGGATGAGACCAGGGAGAGAAAGGGTGGCCATAGATGACTCAGGTAGTATCTGCCATTCAATCATTTCACTGCATGATTACCCTTGAAATGAAGTCTGCCTGTTATCCGGAAGCTGTCCCAGCACCTTTTTGCATTTAGAGACACCAAATGCTGTGGTCTCCATAATGATGAGCTGTTCTTGGGTTTGAAAAAAAACTCTTCATGCTGCTTTTGAGAGCAGTCAAAAGATGCAGTGATGTAAATTGGAGCAAGCTCGTCACAAAAGTTAGGTCCTTCCACTTTCATGTGAACTGAGAACAAGAGCAAGTGTTATCTCCCTGAATGCCTGCTTTTCAAAGAGATGGCTCTCAAGTCTTCAAGGAGATTCCCTGAGAGGCTGAGGTTTTCATATTGTAATCATCGTCATATAAAGGGAAGCATGGAAGTTTACATAGGAGTATTTAAGAAGCGAATTAGCTTTTCCTTAAAAAGTAAAAGCAGAATTTTTACTTCTACTTTTGCACACAGCAAAGGAATGGTGTCTTGTTGCAAAAATTAAATTAAGAGAAATGTAGAATGATGGAAAAGCCATTAAGAACTCAAGGTTAACTGAGTTTAAAAAAATGCATCCAGTGCTGTGACTGTGGCTGTTGGCAGATCTCTTTATATCTATTTATTGACTTAACTGTGGAGGACCCTTTCCATGACAGCTTCTTTAAAATATATTTCTCTCACATTAATGTGGTATTATCTTCCAATACTTTTATTTAAAGCTCTGCCTCTCATTATTCCCTTCTTTGCCACCATTCTTAGGTTACTTCCAAACAATTAATTTAATGACCTTTTACTCTGAAGGCAGGAACCAGTAGTACTCACTTCTTTCTGTGGCCTTATGGAAACTCACCTAATATCTTGGCTATTCCATTCCTACTTCAGGGAGGATTGAGAAATAATGTTTTCTCTCTCTGTCTTCAAACATTTGAACTTCAGTATCAACAGATCCAGAACTGCCTATGCCCTCAGACAAAGCTGCAAACAGACACTGTATCAACATTAGACTCAGATCTTTCATCACTATCTTGACCCATGAAAATTGCAAATTCTTGGCACAGACAGGTGTGTCCACTCCCCACACTCTTCATGCACCCACTGAGAGACTTGGCCAAATGCTATCAGCTCAGGGCCACGTGCCTACCATGCCTCAGTTCCCCTTAAAGTGCCTGCCTCCAAAAATTCAATTCTGTCAAAAGAATTTACTGTTTGTTCCAGCCAAAACTCAACTAAAGGATCCTAACCTCCTATTTCTAAGACCTTTTGCTTTAGAAGACTTGCAGTTATAAATCCTTTATCTGCCCCTTAAAGGTGTAAATCTCCTACAATCCAGAAATGTCTGTCTTGAAGACCTGGTAACCATTTCTTTCCATTAATATCATCAAGAAGAATAGAGCATGTCTTCCATTCTCTTGAGAGCCTAAGCCTTAGGTCTAACACCCATAACACCAGCTAGCAAACACAGTCAGCCAATCATAGCTACCACCTCTCCCAGGCCTGTCCTCCCCACACTCCAGCATTCAAACAGCCTCTTGCTTTTTGTTTCAGTGGAGCTGATGCTTTCTAGCATGCTATAAGTTAATATGTCTGCTGGTTGATTAGAAGACAGAAATTAATCACTGGATTTCATTATGAATCTGACGTTAAGGATGGCAAGTAGTCTGTGGCTACAGGTGTGTCTTTACATTTCTAAGAAACACCAGAGAGACTTACCTTTGGCTCCTTTGCCTCCGTTTAGTAATAGAGATGAGAGCTTGTTAGGGTTAGGCTGTGCAGCACAACTCAGTTTAAAGTTCCAGGCAAGCAAAGCAATGGATGTTTTACACTCCAGGAGTTGAATCATTCTTTTGGGTCACAACAGAGAAGGCTTCAAGAATGAAGGAGGCATCTCTAGGGTGGTTGAATATGCTGCATCTGGGGCTGAATCAAACAAGCTATTTTCTTGTTTAAATGACTTCTTCACACAGCACTGTTCACATCCAAAGTATTGTTCCCTCTCTTGTCATTTTTTAAAGTACCCAGCATTGGTTGAGAACCTCTCTCCTGCCTTTTCTTACTAGTAAAAAATACAAACAGTTTTCTCTTTGCACAATAATTTAGAACTATAAAAATGACCATGCCAGCTGAAGCTGTGTAAAATGACCTAAATAAAAAAATTAAGACTGTTCCATGTTTTTAAATTTTCTTTAACCAAACATTAAAAATCTCTTACTGTTGATTATAAAATGTTTATAGAAGTTAAAAGCAGTGAAATTAATATTTTCATACTCTAATTAAAATACTAAACATGGAGGATTAAAGTGCTTTATGTACTTAAATATATCAAGCGTAGTTTGAATAGGGCATGCCTTGTCCATGTCACGTGACTTAGAAAAGGAGCCAACAGTGTTTCCATGTCTTGGCGAATGTCATGCTCATTTCTATTTTTGGGACAGCATCTGATGCTCTATTCTTTGCACCTTAAGTGTCATGAAATGTCTACAAGAGTTTCTTTAATATGAGGTTTGATGCTGTTTCTGCTGGCATCATTTCCTCTGGGGCGTCTTCATCTTTCTCTTAATGACTTTGACTTTTTCTGAACTCCTCTTACTGTGTTTCTAAAGTGTCTCAAACATTCCCACAGTGAGCTCCTTACATCATTCCATGACCTTTTATCTGAATTTCACTTCCAGTTTTACCACGTTTTGTTTGTTTGCTGTGCTTTAATCATTGTTAACCAATTTTCTCTTTTGATTATTCATTTTTATAAATTGTCACATGAGTTTCTCACTGAGAGACAAGTAGTCAACACAAT
>NW_007251671.1:0-5172 GCF_000164805.1 Carlito syrichta
CCAAGGAATCAGGTCGCAATTTTTCGTGTAATTTCTGACTTCAGGTTTACCTCGTAATCCACAAACTACTACTGGAATTTTGGATTGATATTCACAACTTGGGATTAGGTGTTCCCCAATATTTAGGACGTATTCTTTAAGGGTATCCAGCAATCTTGTATTCCAGGGAACTTCTGACCTTTTGGGTTTATGATTATTGGTATATAAGAGGTTGTACTTCCACGTCACCAGGTGTCTTTCGGGAGTCTTACTGAGAACAAAAAGAATCTGGGTTACGGGGGACGCCAATTCAAGAATTCTACATGGAAAACTTTTAATGGCTAATCTGGAATCTGGGATTCCATTTCCATACATTCATTAGGGTTACAGGCCTCTTGGATATGACAATTTTGTCATTATAGATTCTCAACAATCTTCTGGTCTTCTTGATAGTTGTACCTGAGAATGTAGACACTGAAGTCCGTTGTGTTCCTCAGTACAACTAAGGGCAGATTCCAGGAGCCATAAAATCTTATCGCCATATTTGTATGTAACTATCACCTTAAGAGCAACCTTGTAATTCTAAAACTACTGTTTGTCTTTCTATTCCGATAGGGTCCTGGTGTTTTGATGTTGCCAAATATTTATTAAGTGCTGATAAGTGTAACCATGATTCATGAATTTCACGACCGTATGTAATTTCTGGGCATCAGTCTATTTGTGTACAGAGTTTTTGGATCCACATCAGGAGAGAAAATCAGGGCTTCTTCTTGAGAACGAAAATGAAATCGGGTTCTAGTAGTTCTCTCTCACCAGGATCTACAGGGCCTCTTGATAAGGTTTAATCAGCAATCTGGGCTTCAGGTTCCCTATATTTTTCAGAGCTACTAGCTCCGTAGATACCCTTAATCAATCATTACCAATCCCCAGGAACATTCTATTCTCTTCATATTTGTAAATGATTATCTGGCCCAAATATTCTTTTATGTCTTATGAACAACTAAGACCGTAATCAGGTACCCCAGGAATCAAACAGCATATTGGTACAAAATCCCTCGATTCAGGTTACATCAAACTACAGAAATTTCTTGTGGTCTTCCTGGTGGGAATTTGGACATGGGTTTTGGAGAGTTCACATTTTGGAGAGGTCTTGTTAAGGGGAACCAGGAATCTTGGATTCCAGTTCCCCAATAACCTTATGGGAGTCTTTCTCTTAATATCCCAAAAACTGGAATTCTGGGTCACCAGGAAATATCTCAGCACCTTGCTGAGAATGTAGCAGGAATCTGGGCAATGGGTGTCCTCATATACAGGAAACTACAAGGCCTCTTGCTAAGGAAGAATAAGGAATTTTGGTTGCACGAGTCCTCAGCCCAAAATCCACAGTGTGTCTTAATAAGAGGTAAACATGAATTAGGTTTTTAATGTAGAAATCTGGGTATTGGGAGTCCTCAAATATAGGAAACTGGACTGCCTATTGCTAAGAAAGAATAAGGAATCTGTGTTACACGTGTCCACAATCCCTTGAAAGTTCAGGGCATCTTGCTAAGGGCTAAACACGAATCAGGATTTTTGAAGTATGAATCTGCGGAAATGGGGTCCTCATATACAGGCAAATACATGGCCTTTTGCTATGAAAGAATAAAGAATCTGTGTTGCACGTGTTCTCTATCCCAAAAGAACTACAGGGCCACTTAATAAGGGTTAAACAAGAATAAGGGATTAGAAGTAAGAATGTGGGTAATACTCCTCATAACAAGAAATTTCGAGGCCTCTTCCTAAGGAAAAATAAGGAAGCTCTTTTATGCAGTTCCACAGTCCCAAAATCTACATGACATCTTGCTAAGGGCTAAACAGAATCATGGTTTCAAAACAGGAATCTGGGAAAAGGGAGTCCTCATATACAGGACACTACACAGCCTCCAGCAAAGGAAAAATAAGGAATCTGTGTTATACGAGTCCTCAATCAGAAAAAATTCTCAGGACGTCTTGCTACTGGACAAACAAGAATCAGGCTTTCTAGCTCCCCTCATGTTTTGGGGCTATTTAGCATGTGGATATTATTAATCAGTCAATTCAGGACTCCAGCAACATTCTGGTCCTCTTGGTAGTAGTAAACTGGTATCTAGCACTGCAAATCCGTTGGGTTACACAGGACAACTAAGGCCAGATTCCAGCACAAAAGGGATCATCTTGCCATATTTGCATGTAACTCTTGGTCTCAACATGAACTTTGTAATTCTCAAACTTCCATTTGTCCTTTTATTTTGAGAGGGGCCTAGTGTTTGGTAGTTGCCAAATGTTCAGTAAGTATTTTGAAAGATAACCAGGAATCACGGATTCCCCGATCCTAGGAAACTTGTGGGCATCTGTCTTTTTGTATATAGAATTTTGGAATACACCTGGAAAGGGAAAATCAAGGCATCTTGATGAGAACGAAAAGGGAATCCGTGTTCTTGAGTTCTCATTCTCCGAAGTCTAAAGGGCCTCTTGATGAGGTTTAATCAGGAATCTGGGCCTTTAGGTCCCCATATTGTAAGGGTGTCTTGTAGAAGAGAACAAGGAATCTGGATTCCAATTGCCCAGGAAACTTCTGGAAGTCTTTCAAAACAACTTGATTTCTACATCACCACAAAATATTCCGGTATCTTCCGGAGAATTAAGCAGGTATCTGGGTATAGGAGTCCTCATATACGGGAAATTTCATGACTCTTGCTAAAGATGAATAAAAAATCTGGTCTACATGGTTCCTCAATACCGAAAATCTACAGTACGTCTTTCTAAGGGCTAAACAAGATCAGGGCTTTGAGCACCCCTCATGTTTTAGAGGTATTTGGTATGTGGATATTACGAATCAATCATTCCTGGACTCCAGCAACACTCTGGTACTCTTGATAGTTGTGAACGAGAATATGGCACTACAAGTCCATTTAGATACTTGGAACCTCTGATTCCAGATACAGGGCACTAGATTTTGTCTCGGATTTTTTGTATGTAAGGCCTGACTTCAGTGTGACCTCATACTCCAGAAATTAGTGAGGCCTGCTGTTTGTGAATAGGACTTTGGGTTTAGGGGTTCAATTGCTTTAGGAGGTATTATTGAGAGGGAACCAGGAACCTTAGATTGCAAATCCCCAGGCATATTCCTGTCATCTTTCTTTTTGTATACAAGAGTCTAGACTTCCAGGCCTACAGGAAACATCTTGTCGTTTTGCTTAGACCGAAATATTAATCTGGGTCACAGTGTCCCTTGAAAGTTTCTGTAAACTTTACCTAACAGGAACCAGAAAACTCAGTTTCCATGTAATTTACAAATATCTGGGCATTTGTTAAATTATCCGTGCTTAAGGCAGTGCTCATAGGTAGGAATCGACAAGGACCTCAGCAAATGCTAATCTTGAATCTGGGAGTCCTGGTTCTCATATTATTCAGAGCAGGGTCCTAAATGCATACCACAATTCAGGCATTGCCATTCCCCCGGAACGTGTTGCACCTGTTGATCATAGTAACTGAGAATCTGGCCTACTGGCCCATTTGATTCACAGGGTCCTGTAAGACCGGATTCCACAATCCACGCAATCATCTGCCATTTGTTAATGTGATCACTGGCTTCAGGTTTAACTCGTAGTCCAGAAACTACTGCTGGACATTCGTTTCCACATTGAGAATATGGGATTAGGGTTTCCACACATTTAGGATGTATTCTTAAGGGGGAACCAGTAATCTTCGATTCCAGGTCCTGGGGAAACTTCTTGGTGTATATGTATTTTTATGTAATAGTTTGTACTTCTATGTCACCAGAAAACATCCGGGCATCTTTCTGATAATAAAAAAAGGAATGTCGGTTATGGGAGACCTCAATCCATTTCTACAGTCTCCATTATAAGGGATTATCTGGAATCTGGGCTTCTAGTCCTCCAAATTCTTCAGAGCATGTAAACACTTGGAAAGGACAAGTGGCATTATAGATTCCCTGCAACCCTCTGGTCCTGTTGATTGTTGTAACCAAGAACCAGTCCATTCAATTCAGTTAGGTTTTTCGGCAAACTAAAGGCATATTACCGGACTAAGGCATCATCTCACCACATGTGTGTGTAACCCTTGCCTTAAGATGTACCCTGTAATCCTAAAACTTCCACTTGTGAATCAATTTGATATGGCGTGGCTGGTTGGGGTTGCTAAGCATGTAGTCCATATTTTTATAGGTAACCAGCAATCACGGATTCCACGTCCCAGGGAAACAGATGGGCATCTGTCTATTTGTATACAGAATTTAGGAATCCAGATTGCAAGGGAAAATCAGGCTCTTGCTGAGAATGAGAAGAGAATGCGGGATCAGGGGTCCTCAATCGCCAAAATCTATATGGTCTCTTGATAAGATTTAATGAGGAATTTGGGCCTGTAGGTTTCCATTTTTCAGAGCCACTTGCTACGTGGATACCTAAAATCTCTTATTACAAATCCAAGAAGATTTTGGTCCTTTCGGTAGTTGGAATCAAGTATCTGAACCTACAATTTCGTTTGTTTCTTAACAACATCTTCGGCCATAACCCAGTTCCCCAGGTATCAACTGGCATTTTGCGACAAAATCCCTCATTTCAGGTTACCTGAAAATACCGAAATTTCCTGTGGTCAGGCTGGTGGAAATTGGGATATTGGGTTTAATATATTCCACATTTTTACGATGTCTTCTTAAGGGAAACCTGGTAGCCTGGATTACAGTTCCAAGGTAGTATATGAGAGTTTATCTATTAATATCCAAACAACTGGAATTTTATGTTATTCAGGAAATGTCTTGGGAATTGCTGAGAATTAAGCAGGAATTTGAGAAATGCGAGTCCTCAAATATGGGAAACTACATGGCCTCTTACTACGGAAGAATAAAGAATCTGGGTCACACGAGTCCTCAAATCCCAAAAACCTACAGGGAGTCTTACTAAGGGAGACAAATGTATCAGGGATTTGAACCATGAATCTGGGAAATGGGAGTCCTCATATACAGGAAACTTGACAACCTCTTGATAAGGCCAAACCAGGAATCTGGGTTACACATGTCCTCGATCAGAAAAATCTTCAGGGTGTCTTTCTAAGGGCTAAACAAGAATCAGGGTTTCGAAGCAGAAATCTCGGCAATGGGAGTCTTCATATACAGGGAATTACACAGCCTCTACCTAAGAAAGGATAAGGAATCTG
>NW_007251672.1:0-899 GCF_000164805.1 Carlito syrichta
ACAAGATTGATGGATATCTAGATAGATTGACCAAGAAAAATAAATAAAAAGTTCAAATAAACACAATCAGAAATGCAAAAGATCAAGTCGATCAAGTCACAAACTTGCCCTGAAGAAATACAAAAAAATTATCAGAGATTACTATGCACACCTGTATGAAAACAAACTCGATAACCTAAATGAAATGGAGGATTTTCTGACATCACACAGCCTTCCAAGGTTGAATCATGAAGAAATTTAGATTCTAAAGTGACCTATAACAAGCCAAGAAATTGACTCCATCATAAGAAAAGTACCTACCAAAAAAAAAAAAAAAAGCCCTGGATCAGATACATTCCCAACAGCATTATCCAAAACATACAAGGAGGAGATGATACCAATCCTACTGAAAGTATTCCAGGAAATTGAGAAAGACAGAATTATACCCAAATCATTGTATAAAACTAACTTCGCCTCGATGCCCAAACCAGGTAAAGATACACAAAGAAAGAGAACTACAGACCAATATCCCTGATGAACATAGATGCAAAAATTCTCAACAAGATTCTCGCAAATCAAATCCAACAACACATCTCAAAAATCATCAGCCGTGACCAAGTAGGCTTCTTCACTGAGATGCAGGGCTGATTCAACATCCTCAAGACCATAAACAAAATTAAAGAATCAATGGTTGTAAAAACAAGAACTGCATGACTACAGCATTGGATGCAGAAAAAGCTTTGAACAACCCAGCATCCCTTCTTCATAAAAACCCTTGAACACCTGAGCATAGATGAAACATACCTCAAAACAGTAAGAGCCATCTACAATAAACCCACAGCCAACAAATTGCTAAATGAACAGAGTTTGGAAGCATTTCCCCTGAAAACCAGAACAAGCCAAGCCTGCCCACTCTCATC
>NW_007251672.1:2086-5410 GCF_000164805.1 Carlito syrichta
CAATGCAAAAGAAACCATCAAGAGAGCAAGGAGACAGCCCACAGAATGAAAAAATATTTGTCAACTGTATATCTGACAAAGGCCTAGCATTCAGGATCTACAAGGAATTCTAACATGCTGAGAGGAAAAAAACAGAACTATTAAAAAGTGGGCAAAAGATATGACTAGACACTTCTCAGAAGAAGACATATGAGTAGCCAACAGATACATGAAGAAATGCTCAGCCTCACTAATCATCAAAGGAATGCAAAAATCCAAAAAACCACACTGAGATACCACCTGACTTCAATCAGTGTGACCATCATCAATAACTCAAAAAACAACAGGTTCTGGAGAGGATGCAGGGAAAAGAGAATGCTTCCACACTGTTGGTGGAAGTGTAAACTAATACAAACTCTGTGGAAAACAGCATGGCATTTCCTAAAAGATCTAAAACTTGACCTTTCATATGACCCAGCAATACCCCTTTTAGAAATATACCCAGAGGTACTCAAATCATTCTATAAAAGAGATACCTTCACATGCATGTTTATTGCAGCATTATTCACAACAGCAAAAACATGGAACCAATCATGTTTCCATCAAAAGTGGACTGGATTAAAAAAATGTACACGATGGAATATTATGCAGTCATAAAAAGGACAAAATTATGGACTTGCAGCAACTTGGATGGAATAAGAATCTAATGGTCGGGCTCAGTGACTCAGTTTGTAATCCCAGTGCTTTGGGAAGCTGAGGCGAGTGGATTGCCTGAGCCCATGGGTTCGAGACCCGCCTGGTCAACTTGGCGAGACCTCATCTCTACAATAAAACAAAAATTAGCCGGGCGTGGTAGAGTGCACATGTAGTTCCACCTACTTGGAAGGCTGAGACAGAAGGAATGCCAGAGCCCAGCAGGTCAAGGCTGCAGTGGCTGGGAGCGGACACAGCACTCCAGTTAGGTGACAGAGTGAGACTCCAACACACACACACACACACACACACACACACACACACAAGAATCTATCAAACTTAGTGAAACAAAGAACTGGATATCACATGTTTTCCCCTATAACACCGTAAGAAAGGGTTTGGCAGTAGCAGGACACTGCCGGGGGAGGGAAGAGGTTGGCACATAACAACAATAAGGGTACCTGATCTCAATCTAGGTGCAGTGGGGACCAATGGGAGGCTCAGATTTTACCTGTATGATGAAAGCACTTATCTATCTACCTAAACCTGAATTGTACCTCACATCTTAAAAAAAAATTTTTTTTAAAGTACATTTCTTAGTTGGGCTCGGTGGTTCAGCCTGTAATTCTAGCACTTTGGGAGGTTGAGGCAAGTGGATTGCCGAGCCTGCGGATTTGAGACTAGCCTGGGCAACTTGGTGAAACCTTGTCTCTACAATAAATCAAAAAATTAGCCAGGTGTAGTAGCATGCACTTGTAGGTCCGGCTACTTGGAAGGCTGAGGCAGAAGGATCACTGAAGCCTAGCAGGTCGATGCTGGGGTGGCCGTGAGCATGCCACTGCACTCCAGCCTGGGCAATGGAGTGAGACTCCAACTCAAAAAAAAAAAAGTACATTTGTTATAGGAAGAATACAGTCGAGTCTTTTATTTTTTATTTTTATTTTTTAATTATTTATTTTTTATTGTGAAGTTGTGGGGTACAGTTAAGGATTAGGTATACAATTGTGTTTCATTCAAGCACCCTGTTGGTATGGGATGTTTCCCCATTCCCAGACAGATATTTGCTACTGTTAATCCCATCTCCCTCCCCGCACCATAGTTTCCCAGTACTGTCAGTCATTTTCGTATAGTATTGCATTGAATGTTTAAGGTCCATTATATGAGTGAGAACATGTGATACTCGGATCTTTGTTTCTGTGAGAGGTCACTCAGTATTATAGACTCTAGTTCCATCCAGGTGGCTGCGAAATTCATGATTTTGTTCTTTTTTATGGCTGCGTAGTATTCCATCATGTATATGTACCACATTTTTTAAATCCAGTCCTCTTTTGACGGGCAGCATGGCTGTTTCCAGGTTCTTGCTATTGTGAACAATGTTGCGATAAACATGTGTGTGCAGGTATCTTTTTTATAGAGTGACTTGAGTTCTTCAGGATATATTCCCAGTAGGGGGATTGCGGGGTCATATGGGAGGTTGGTATTTAGAGCTTTTAGGAATTGCCACACTGCTTTCCACAGAGGTTGCACTAGTTTACACTCCCACCAACTGTGTAGAAGCGTTCCCTTTTCACCACACCCTCTCCAGCAGCTGTTATTTTTTGACTTGTTGATAATAGCCATTCTGACTGGGGTTAGGTGGTTTCTCAGTGTGGTTTTGACTTGCATCTACCTGATGATTAGTGAGGTTGAACATTTCTTCATGTGTTTGTTGGCAGCTCGGATGTCTTCCTTTATGAATTGTCTGTTCATATCTTTTGCCAATTTTATAATGGGGTTGTTTGTTTTTTTCTTTTCAGCACGTTTGAGTTCCTTGTAGATCCAGGATATTAAGCCTTTGTCAGAACTGGTGTTGGCAAATATTTTTTCCCAGTTTGTAGGCTGTCTCTCTGCCCTCTTGATGATTTCTTTGGCATTGCAGAACCTTGTCAGTTTAATAAGGTCCCACTTGTCTACTTTCTCTCTTATGAGCTGTGGGTTTGGGGTTTTGTTCAGGAATTGGATGCCAGCTCCGATTTCCATGAGGGTATTTCCTTCATTTTCTAAGGTTCTTATGATTTGAGGTTTTACATTTAGGTCTCTGATCCATTTGGAATTAACCTTTGTGCATGGGGATAGATAGGGGTCCTGTTTCAATCTTCTGCATGTGGTCAGTCAGTTTTCCCAGCACCATTTACCAAATAGGTTCTCCTCTCCCCAGTGGTAGGTGGTGGAGGCTTTGTCGAAGATGAGTTGGTTGAGAAATTGAGGTTTTGCTTCTGGAATCTCAATTCTATTCCATTGATCTATACGCCTGTTCCTATACCAATATCAAGCTGTTTTGATGATTGTAGCTTTATAGTAAAGTTTGAAGTCTGGTAATGTGATACCACCTGCTTTGTTTTGTTTTGTTTGCTGACAATTGTTCTGGTTATTCTTGGACATTTGTGTTTCCATATGAATTCCTGCGTTGTTTTTTCTAGGTCTGAGAAGAATGTTGCTGGTAATTTGATGGGTATTGCATTGAATTTGTATATTGCCTTAGGTAAGATGGACATCTTCACAATGTTAATTCTTCTGATCCATGAGCATGGGATGTTTTTCCACTTGTTTGCATGAACTTTGATTTCTTTGAGCAGTGTTTTGCAGTTTTCCTTGTAAAGGTCTTTCACGTCT
>NW_007251672.1:6404-7141 GCF_000164805.1 Carlito syrichta
TGTGAGAATTTAGCATCTATGTTCATCAAAGATATTGGCCTGTAGTTCTCTTTATTTGTTGGATCTTTACCTGGCTTGGGTATCAATGTGATGTTGGCTTCGTAAAATGATTTGGGGAGCGTTCCATCTTTTTCAATCGACTGGAATACCTTCAGTAGGATTGGTATCAGCTCCTCCTTAAATGTCTTGTAGAATTCTGCTGGAAAGCCATCTGGTCCAGGCCTTTTTTTTGTAGGAAGTTTTCTTATTACGTAGTCAATTTCCTAGATTGTTATTGGTTTATTTAGGGTCTCAATTTCTTCTTGTTCCAACTTAGGTAGGTTGTGTGATGTCAGAAAGTCCTCCATTTCCTTAAGGTTTTCAAGTTTGTTTCCATACAAGTGTACGTAATAGTTTCTAATGATCTTTTGTATTTCTTCAGGGTCAGATGTGACTTCATCTTTTGTGTTTCTGATTGTGCTTATTTGGTTTTTTTCTCGTTTTTTTCTTGGTCAGTCTAGCTAGGGGACCATCGATCTTGTTTATTCTTTCGAAGAACCAGCTTTTTGTTTCATTGATTTTTTTGTATTATCTTTTTGTCTTCTATGTCCTGGATTTGGGCTTTTATTTTGGTGATCTGGATTCTTCTACTGGAATTAGGGTTTTTGTGGTCTTGATTTTCCAACTTCTTTAGGTGGCTTGTTAGGTTGTGAATTTCTGTTCCTTCCATTTTCCTCATGTGTGTTTGTAGGGATATA
>NW_007251673.1:0-3417 GCF_000164805.1 Carlito syrichta
AGGTCTCACCAAGTTGCCCAGGTGGGTCTCGTACCCACTGTGGTTTCTTTCAATTTCCACCTTCCTTAAACAGCAAAGAACCCAGACACTGTTGGACCACAGGTGGGCACACATTCTCAGAAAATCCTGGGGATAGGTGTGCCTGGGCTGAAGTCCCCAAGTTTGGTTCAAGAATAAACCAGCCGGGCTCGGTGGCTCAGCCTGTAATCACGCATCTTTGGGAGGCTGAGGTGAGTGGATTGCCTGAGCCCATGGGTTCGAGACCTGCCTGGGCAACTTGGCGAGACCTCATCTCTAGAATTAACCAAAAAATTAGCCAGCATGGGAGCGCATGCCTGTAGTTCCAGCTACTTGGAAGGCTGAGCCAGAAGGATCGCTGGAGCCCAGAAGGTCGAGGCTGCGGTGGACAGGAGCAGCCACTGCACTCCAGTCTGGGTGACAGAGTGAGACTCCAACTCAAAACAAACAAACAAAAAAAAGAAGAAACCAGCTTCAATTTTTTTATATACTCTGACATCTTTTCATAAGCATCACAATAAAATCACAGAGCTCAGAGACCTCTGTGGAGAGATGAAACATCACAGAACATTTTTTTTTTTATTCTTTTAGTAAGAGTCTCACTCCGTCACCAGGCCTGAGTGCAGTGCCACACTGACAGCCACTCCAGCATTGACGAGTTGGACTTTGGTGATCCTTCCGCCTTAGCCTTCCAAGTAGCCAGAACTACAGGTGTGCACCACCACACCAAGCTATTTTTTTTTATTTATTGTAGAGACGAGGTCTTACCAAGTTGGCCAGGCCAGTCTCAAACCCATGAGCTCAGGCAATTCACTCACCTCGGCCTCCCAAAGTGCTGGGATGACAGGCTGAGTCACTGAGCCCAGCCTCATCACAGATCTTAAAACTGAGAGGTGCTTGTGATCAAAACACTTATGATATTTCAAATCAAGGGTCTGGTCTCTCAACAAATTTCTGAAATGGTCTCTGAGGTCTGCTGGGGTCAGATAATACAAGAAAGGGCAACTCCCCCCAATACCCTCATCACTTTCTTGGGGATCATCCTGATTGCACCTTGGGTGGGGCTGCAGCCACCCAACCTGCCATCATCTGCAATGACAGTATTTAAACTGAGCTTGGATTTCCTTAATTTCTATCATCTGACGGTTGTGGGAACCGACTGTTTTTGCAACCTGAAATTCAATTTTCTCGTCTTGTTTGCTTAAGAAAGGATCTTAAGAAAACCATTCCCTTCTAGGAAATTTTTTTTAATTTTAAAGAGATGGGGTCAGCTGGGCTCGGTCACTCAGCCTGTAATCCCATGCCTTTGGGAGGCTGAGGTGAGTGGATTGCCTGGGTCCGCGGGTTCGAGACCCGCCTGGGCAGAAGAGACCTCATCTCTACAATAAATCAAAATATTAGCTGGGCGCGGTAGCGCGTGCCTGTAGTTCCAGCTATGTGGAAGGCTGAGGCAGAAAGATCGCCAGAACCCAGCAGGTCGAGGCTGCGGTGGCCGGGAGCAGCCACTGCACTCCAGTCTGAGTGACAGAGTGAGACTCCAACTCAAAAAAAAAAACAAAAAGAGATGGGGTCAACCTATCTTTTACTGCAGAGGCGCCTTGGTTTGCATGTTCCGTGGGGTTCTCTCTATCAGAGATGAGCCCATCTTCCTTTAATTTGGAGATCTTCCAGCAAGTGTCCAGATACCAAAGACACCTTTGCCTCTAGAAGTCACGGTGCTTGGCAACTTTCTTACCTTAGAAAAGCTGAGGTCGGGTTTGGTGGCTCAGCCTGTCATGCTAGCACTTTGGGAAGCTGAAGTGAGTCTATTTCCTGAGCCCGTGAGTTCGAGATTCAACCAGGCAACTTGGCAAAACCACATCTCTACAATCAATAAAAAATTACCTGGGCATGGTAGTATGCATCTTTAGTTCCAGCTACTTGGAAGGTTGAGGAAGAAGGTTTGCCAGAGCCCAGCAGGTGGACATGGGTGGCTGTGAGCGTGCCACTGCACTCCAGTCTGAGCAACAGAGTGAGACCTCAACTCAAAAAAATAAAAAAATAAAAGGTTGATTAATGGGTACCGTTTCTGGTGTGGGTCAGGTGGGTAGAAAGTTAAGAATGGAATTGCCTCTTGGCTGGGTAATGTCTCTGGAATGTTAGATGATACTCTTAAGTCTTGATTTTCAGTAATGTCTCTTGCTGCCCTGGACCATTTGATTATTGGATAGGGGTGAAGAATAAGAAGGAGTTTTGAATTTGGGGGATAAAACTTCAGAGATAAGTCAGTAGTAGTGGCTGCCACTAGTGAGAAAGCTACTTTGCTCTCTTTCCCATAGTTTCAGTCATCCCACTGCAGAGTTGAAGAAGAATGGGGGGAAGTCAGAAGCGGGATGGGAGGAGGAACCACGACTTCTATCAAGCAGACTGGAAAGGCAAGTGGAGAATGCTTGGAGGTGGAAATGTTAGATCTTGCAAGATTCGATCCTTGGAATAAAGAAGCCTGTCAGTGCTTCCCAAAAATAAAAATAAGCCGGGCTTGGTGACTCAGCCTGTAATCACGTGCCTTGGGAGGCTGAGGTGAGTGAATTGCCTGAGCCCACGGGTTCAAGACCTGCCTGGGCAAGTTGGTGAGAACTCATCTCCACAATAAATCAAGAAAATCAGCTGGGTGTGGTAGCGCATGCCTGTAATTCTGACTACTCAGAAAGCTGAGGTGGAAGGTTCACTGGAGCCCAGCAAGTCGAGGCTGCAGTGGCCAGGAGTGGCCACTGCACTCCAGTCTGGACAACAGAGTAAGACTCCAACTCAAAAAAATAAAAAAAATTAAAAAAATAAAAATAAAAATAACTGAAAGAGATGGGGCCCACTCTGTCACCCAGGCTGGAATGCAATGGCACAATGGTAGGTCACTGCCTTCTCAAACTCCCAGGCTCAAGCGACCCTTCTGCCTTAGTCTACAAGTGCACACCACCATGTCCAGTTATTTTATTTTATTGTTTGTAGAGATGGGGTCTCGCTATATTGCCCAGGCTAGCCTAAAGCAATCCTCCTGCCTATGCCCTCCCAAAGTGCTGGATTTACAGGCATGAGGTTCTGCACCCCTTGTGAGAAGTTGCAAACTACCAAACTAACCTTATATCTGAGAACATCTTTCAGGCTCCCCTGGGAGATTTCCTCCAAGTCTATGTGCCAATCCTTGTTATATTCTGTCCCTAGGATGTGACACTCTCCACAGCCCAGCTCCCTGGCCCTTAACACTCCACAGAGCATGGAGAATGACACCCCAACATCAGGCCACAAGGCTGTGCTCACGTCTGCATTGCCTGGTGAATCCCTACAGCAAGATAACCCAGCTCTGAGATCTCCCCTCTGATAATATCTCAGCCCTGTCAGGCGTGGTGGGTCAAGTCTGTAATC
>NW_007251673.1:3568-5088 GCF_000164805.1 Carlito syrichta
CCTGCAGTGGCCATGAGCATACACTTGCCCTCCAGCCTGGGTGACAAAGGGAGACTCTGCTAAAAAAATCTCAGCCCCCTCTGGCCTTCCAAACCCTTGAGACATGGATGCAGGAGACTGCCTTGGGTGCTTGGAAATAGCTCACCTACAAATGCCCCCAAAGTGAAATGGGGGCTCAGCCAGAGTTGAGAACCGGTGACCTCTTTTACAGCATTATCTGTCTCTATCTCAGGAGCACAGACATGCCTCATCCCAGCACCCACCCCTTTGGAGGGCCTCACTCCCTGGCTGACCTCACAGTCCATGCCACCCACATCTCAGGACTCAGTCCAAACCACATTCTCAGAACACTGTCCTAGTGCACTCAGATGGGAAGCCAAGTCCCTCTCATTCTTGGTTCGAATCAAGTGGGTAACAACTCTGAAACCTCCTTTGGCTGCACAGACAGATGGAGGTGAGCATCTACACTCCCCAGGATCTGGAACAACACTGAACAGCACATGCTACCACTCGCCCAGAATTGACCCTTCCCTTCAAGGAAGCTCCTGCCAGGCAGGCAGTGACTTTGGATAGACCGGGGGTCTAATCAGAATTGCAAAGGACTGGCATTGAAGGAGCACAGGCCAGGCCCAAGTCTTGTCAAGCCATCTACACACATATGTCCTTGAAAAGTCCACACCAGACAGTCTGTGGACTGTGCCATGAAGATACCAGACATAGACAGGCAGACAGAAGGTCAGACCACAGAGAGAATCAGGACGAGGCCCAGACACTCACCATGTATAAACTTAGATGAGACCTTGAGGACCTGTGGTTCTCTGGCAGCACCTGGGCCTCTGCTGTGACTGGTGTGGTGTGCACTGATCAACTCCACTGTCATATCAAAATACCAGGGGTCAGGTGGCTGAAACAACAGGAAAGTACTTGCTCAGTTCTTAAGACTGGATGTCCAAGGTCAAGGTGCCAAGAGATTCAACTCCTGGTGAGGGCTCCCCTCCTAGCCATAGTCGGCTTCCTTCTGGCCATGTTCTCAACATGGCCACTTTGTGCACTCATTCAGAGAGAGCAAGCTCTGTGCACCCATGCAGAGAAAGCAAGCTCTCTGCTGTCTCTTCTTAGAAATGCACTGCAAGTGAGACAGCCCTCAGAATGGGAAACAATATTTGCCAACTGTATATCTGACAAAGGCCTAACATCTAGGATCTACAAGGAACTCAAATGCACCAAAAGGAAACAAACAGCCTCATTCAAAAGTGGGCAAAAGACATGAATAAACAATTCTCAAAAGAAGATAATGAGCAGCCAGCAGATACACAGAAAAAGTGCTCAGCCTCACTCATCATCAGAGAAATGCAAATCAAAACCACATTGAGATACCACCTAACCCCAGTAAGAATGGCCATCATTAATAAAACAAACAAGCCAGGCTTGTGGCTCAGCCTGTAATTCCAGCACTTTGGGAGGCTGAGTGAGTGGGTTGCCTGACCCCATGGGTTCAAGACCCAAATGGGCAACTTGGC
>NW_007251674.1:0-8692 GCF_000164805.1 Carlito syrichta
CCTAGTTGACTTAACTAGTTGAATGACTAGTTTGCTGGCTAGCTGACTAGCCAGCTGACTTAACTAGCTAGCGACTTTGTTGGCTATATGGCTAGTCAGCTGTCTTAACTAGCTAGATACCTGGTTGGCTAGCAGACTAGCTAGCTGACAATATAGCCAGCAGACTGGCCAACTGGCTTGCCAGCTGGCTTAAATAGCCAGCCAGCTGATTGGACAGTGGAATAGTCAGCCAGCTTGAATACTCAGCCACCCTGCAGGTCAGCCGGATAGCCAGCCAGCTTAACTAGCTGGCCACCTTCCTGACCAGCCTGCTAACCAGCCAGCTTAACTTGCCAGCCACCTAGCTAGCCAGCCGTCTAACCAGGTATCTTAACCAGCTGACTTAACTAGATAGCCATCTAGCTAAACAGTTGGCTTAACTAGCAAACCACTAAGTGGGTCAGACGACTAACCATATCACTTAACTTGCTGAATTAACTAGCTACCTAGCTGGCTAGACAACTGACTTAATTTGCTAGCTATCTACCTAGACAGGTGACTAGCCAGCTGACTTAACTAGCTGACTTAACCAGCTAGCCAGCTGGCCTGCCAGCTGCCTTAACTCACTAGCTACCTAGCTAGCCAGATGGCTAGCCACCTGAATTAACTAGCTGACTTAACAAACTATGCAGTTGGCTAGCCAGCTGACTCCATTAGTTGACTTACCTCATTAGCCAGTTGACTAGCCAGCTGATTTAACTAGCTGACATCCCTAGATAGCCAGGTGGCTAGCAAGAAGACTTAACTAGCTAGCTACCTATGTATTCCGCTGGCTTGCTGACTTAACTACCTAGCTAACCAGCTTGCTAACCAGCTAACTTATCTGGCTGTCATAACTAGTTGTCCTGCTTTCTAACCAGTTGAATTAACTAGCTTGCTTGGTAACTAGCCAGCTGAATATCCAGCTGAATTAACTAGGTGTGTTATCTAGCTAGACAGCTGTATAGCCAGGTGACTAATCTAGCAAGCTACCTACCTAGCCAGCTGGCTAATCAGCTGACAACTAGGTGACAACTACCTAGTCAGCTTGCTAGACTGCTGACATAACTAGCTAGCTACCTAGCTAACAAGCTGGCTAGTTAGCTGACTTAACTAGCTAACTTAATTATCTACCTAGCTGACATATCTAGCTGACTTAACTAGCTAGCTTCTTAGCTTGCCAGCTGACTTAACTAGCTGAAATAACAAGCGAGCCAGCTGGCTGCCCATCTGACATAAATAGCTTTTTAACTAGATAGCAAGCTGGCTAGACAACTGAATTAGCGTGCTGACTTAACTAGCTAACCAGCTGGTTAGCCAGCTGATGGCTTAGCTTCTTAATTAGCTAGCAAGCTGGCTAGACAACTGACTTAATGAGGTGACTTAACTAGCTAGCCAGCTGATTTAATTAGTTGATTAACAAGCTAGGCATCTGGCCAGACAGGTGACTAAACTAGCTGAATTAACTAGTTATCCAGCTGACTAGTCAGTTGACTTAACTAGCTCTCTATCTCTCTAGCAACCTGGATAGCCAACAGACTTAACTAGCTGACTTAATTAGCTAGCCTGGTGGCTAGCGAACAGACTTAACTAGGTCACTATCTAGCTAGCCAGCTGGCTTAACCAGCTGTCTTAACCAGCTGGCCTGCTTACTAGCTAGGTCAATTAACTAGCTTGCTACAAAACTAGCCACTTGGCTATTCAGCTGAATTAAGTAGGTGACATATCTTTCTAGCTAGCTGTCTAGCCAGCTGTTTTAAAAACAAGCTATGTAGCTAGCCATCGGGCTAGTCAGCTAGCTTAACTAAGTGACTTAACTATCGAGGCAACTGGCTAGACAGCTGACATAACTAGTTAGCTACCTAGCTGGCAAGCTGGCTAGCCAGCTGACTTAAAAGCTGAGTTAACTATCTAGCCAGCTGGCTAGCCAGCTGACTTAATTGCCTATCTACGTAGCTAGCCAGCAGCCTAGCCAGTTGACTTAACTAGATGACTGAATGAAGTAGCCAACTGGCTAGCCAGCAGACTTAACTAGCTAGCTACCTAGCTAGACAGCTGGATAGCCAGCTGACTTATGCAGCTGACATAACTAGACGCCGGATGGCTAGCCAGTTGACTTAACTAGCTACCTTCCTACATAACCCGCTGGCTTGCCAGCTGACTTAACTACCTAACTACCTAGCTAACCTGCTGGCCAGTGAGCTGACTTAACTAGGTGAGTTAAATAGCTAGCCAAGTGGCTAGCCATCTGACTTAATCAGCTAGCTAACTAGTTAGCTTGCAAGTTATCTAGCGTGCTTGCTAGCTTTCTTAATTATCTGACTTAACTCATTAGCTCACAAGCTAGCTAGCTGACTCAACCAGCTTACTTAACTCATTAGCTAACTAGCTAGCTATCTGACTCATCCAGCTGACTTAACTTATTACCTAACTAGCTAGCTAGCCTACTCAACCATCTGACTCAACCTGTTTGCTAACTAGATAGCTAGCTGACACAACCAGATGACTTAACCCTTCAATTAACTAGCTAACTACCTGACTCAACCTCCTGACTTAACCCATTTGCTAACTAGCTAACTAGCTGTCTAAAGCAGCTGAGTAAATTAGAAAGTTGTCTTAACTAGCTGACTTAGATAACTGACTTATCTACTTAGCTAGCTGATTTAACTGGCTGACTTAACTAGTTAGTTAGCTGAATTAACCTGAATTAAATAGTTAGCTAACAACTTAGTTAGCTGAATAACAAGCTGACTTAATTAATTATCTAACTAGTGTGGTAGCAGACTTAAGTAGCTGACTTAAATAACTAGTTAATTAATGAACAAGCTGACTTAGCTAGCTTACTTAGCTAGCCAGCTGTTTAGCCAGCAAACTTAGTTAGCTGACAACTCATTGGCTAATGAGATACCGAGCTGATTTAATGAGGTGGTTAATGAGTTAGCTAACTGTTTTAACTAGTTGGTAAACGAGTAAATTAGTCAACTTAGCTAGTGGGTTAATGAGTTAACTAGGTGACATAACTTGTTGGCTGACTATTCGGCTGACAAATTAGCTGGTTTAACACATTGGCTGATTACTCGGCTAACTTGATAGATTGCTTAACATGTTGGCCGATTAGTCGGCTGACTACTTAGCTTGGTCAAGTTGATGGCGAGTTTGCGCTCTAGTTAGCTTGGTTAACTAGTTGGCATGCTGGTGTGCTGATCTATCTAGTCGGCAGACTAGTTGGCAAACTAGTTAGCTGTCCTAACTAGTCTACTGACTATTTAGCTGAGCTAACATATCAGCTGACAAGTTGGTCGATTTGTCAGCCGATTGGTTAGCTGACTCAACTAGGTCGCTGGCTACTAGGCTGATCAGTTAGCTGACAACTATTTGGCCTGAAAGTGAGCCAAGTGAGCTGAATAACCTAGTCAGCCAGTGAGTGATCCGACTTGTCAGCTGATTTAACTAGTAGGCTGGTGAGTGAGCCAACTTGTCAGCTGACTTAACTAGTGAGACTGCAAGTGAGCCGCCTGGTCAGCTGACTTAACTAGTCGGCCGGCTTGTGAGCTCACTGGTCAGCTGAATTTAGTCAGCTGGCGAGTGAGCCAACAACTCAGAAGATTTAACTAGTCAACTGGTGCTAGAGTCCAGCTCCAACAAGAGAGTCAGGGCCTAAGTGGGGAGAATTGGGAAGCGGTGAAAAAGAAAAGACTAAGACAACAGGAATCCTCTTCCTGGGGAGAGCTCAAGACTGCCAATTTTATTCAATTCTTACAAACTTATACAGTTTTTTTTTTTACTGATGCCCCTACCCACAAAATGTATCCCATGTTACACATTAAATGTTTATATCATGTTTTTTTTCTTTTGTTTATGGGGAAGTTGACCTTTACAAGTTTCATTTTGTTTCTTCCTGCTACCAGGTGGTGTAACAAAATACCAACTGCCAATTTGTCAGCCACGTCCTGTGACCTCTAGGTAACCTGAATCTCTTCCCTTTGCTATACTATTTCTTTTCCTTTACTAATCTATTTTCTTAATTCTACCCTTATATATACTTTTAGCAGCAATATATTGACTTGTTTTTTCTTTTATATAACCACCCTTATCTTACCCACTATGAATTCTTAATACTATTAATTTAAAAATTTAACTTTCTTAATTCTAATTGCCTTATCTATATTACTTGCTATTTTCTTATCACCTATTTTACATTCTATCTTTCTAAACGAAACATTTCTAAATCTACACTTATATATGAAACTAATCTTACTTCTAATCCTAAATGTATTTAATTTTAAACCTGCATTAAGTGTACATAATTTTAAGTTTACCTTAAAACTTAATTTCCTATTCCTTATATTTAACTAATACCTACAAAACATTTCTAAATCTACACTTATATATGAAACTAATCTTACTTCTAATCCTAAATGTTTTTAATTTTAAACCTGCATTAAGTGTACATAATTTTAAGTTTACCTTAAAACTTAATTTCCTATTCCTTATATTTAACTAATACCTACATCTATAATAAACATTTCTCTTTTAATTATAACTGCTATCTATTTAATTCTAATCCTTACTTTAATTTTAACCTTCTTTCTAATTAAACTATAATGTTTCTTAAATCAAAAGGCATGTCTGTGACTTGTTTTTCCCAAAAACACCTGTTTTGGGAGATACTCTGTCTCAATTTCTCACTTCCTCATCAATCACAACTGTCAATGTTGTTACTTATAAAGGGTGTGAGGAAGTACTTGTTTTTTCTTTTTAGCTAAAGGTTGCAAAATTTGAATTCCCTTGTCCCTTCGGGGGGAAATTTTTGCTGTTGAGCCCATTTTACATTTTTATACATAGGTTTATTGCTAATTCCACATCCTTGCACATTCTAAGGGGCACCCTTTTTGCTGCAATCTCACCTCCATTATGCCTCTGTATAATTTTTGCTGTCAAATGTCATCATCCATTTGCGCATCTATTATCTCAATTAAAAAGGGAATATTCCCTAGACTGTGCATACAATCCTTCAAAGTTAGGGAAGGTCCATCAACAGGATCCATGGGACTTTGCCTCCATCATGGCCACATTTTACTGGGACCTTGCTCCCAGCTGGCGTTTTTCCTGTTTTCAGGTCCCTTTTACCTTACTTTTACTAGTGATTGCAGCTCCCAGCAGACCGGGGATTGAGCCGACTCCTGAGCCAACTTAACTAGTCGTCCGGAAAGTGAGCTGACAGGTGAGCTGCCTTAACTAGTTGACTGTGAGCTAGCTGACCCGTAATCTGACTTAACTAGTCAGCTTTTGAGGAAGCCGATTAGTTAGCTGATGATTTGTCCTGTGAGTGAGCCGACAAGTTTGTTGACCTGTTGGCTGGTGAGCAAGCTGATTAGTTTGCTGAATGGTTGGCAGGCGAGCGAGTTGACAAGTTAACTGAACTGATGGAAAGCGAGTGAGTCCACTAGTTAGCTGACCAGATAGCTGAGTTGTTAGCCAACTAGCTAGCTAAGTAACTAGTTGATTTGCTAGCTGACTTGACTAGCTAGCTGACAAGATAACTGACTATCTAGCTGATATAACTAGCTAGCAAACAAGCTAACTCTCTAGCTTGCTTGCTTAACTAGCTAGCTATCTGACTACTGGCTAACTGACTTAACTATCTAGCAGACTTAACTAGCTAGCAGACTAGCAACCTGACTAGCTAGCTGACTTAACTAGCTAGCTGGATAGTTAGCTGACTTGCCAGCAGACTTAACTAGCTAGCTGGCTAGGTAGCTGATGTATCTAGCTGACTAGTTTGTTGGCTGTCTAGCTGGATAGCCAGCTGACTTAACTAGCTAGCTAACTGGTTGGCTAGACGACTAGCCAGCTAGCTTAACTAGCTACGTACCTGGCTGGCTAGCTGGATAGGCAGCCGGCTAGATAGCTAGCAGGCTGGCCACCTGGCTAGCAAGCATGGATTAAAAAGCCAGTCATCTGTCTGGAGAGTGGGACAGCAAGCTGACTTAACTAGCTGTTCAGCCTGCCAGCCAGCCTGCTTAAGTCGCTAACCACCTACATGACCAGCCTACTAACAAACCAGTTTAACTTGCCAGCCACCTAGTTAGGCAGCGGGCCAACCAGCTGACTTAACTAGCTGACTTACCTAGATAGCTATCCTGCTTGCCAGCTGCCTTAACTAGCTAGCCACCTAGTTTGCCAGCTGGCTAGGCAGCTCACTAAACTCACTGACTTAACTAGCTAGTCATCTGGCTAATCAGCTAAGTTAATTAGCTAGCTACTTTCCTAGCCATGTGGCTAGCAAGCTGACTTAAATAGCTGACTTAACCAGCTAGCAAGCTGTCTAGCCAGCTGACTTAATTAGCTTGCTACCTGGTTGGGTAGATGGCTAGCAAGCTCGCTTAACTAGCTAGCTTCCCAACTGAGTAGCTGGCTAGTCAGCCATCTAGCTAGCTAGCGGGAAGGCCAGTTGCCTAGCCAGCTGGCTTAAATAGTAAGTCATCTGGCTGGACAGTGGAATAGAAAGCCAGCTTAACTACCCAGCAACCCTGTTTGTCAGCTAGTTAGCCAACCGGATTAATTATCTGGCCACCTACCTGACCAGCCAGATTACCAGCCATCTTATCTTGCCAGCCACCTAGCTAGCCAGCAGGCACAACTAGCAGACTTAGCTAGTTAGCCAGATGGCTACCCAGCTAACTTAACCTAGCTCTCTACCTAGCTAGTTTGAAGGCTAGTAAACAGACTTTAGCAACTGACTTAATTAGTTAACCAGGTTGGTTAGCCAACTGACTTAACAAGCTTGCTACCTAGTTAACCAGCTGGTTAGCCAGCTAACTTAACTAGCTGACTTAAATAGCTGGCCTGCTTGCCAGACAGCTGAATTAACTACCTTGCTACCTAGCGAGCCAGCTGGCTAGCCAGCTGGCTAGTCAAATGACTTAACTACTTGACTTAACCAGCTAGCCAGCTGGCTAACCAATTGATTAAACTAGATGATTTAACTAGTGAGCCAGATGACTAGCTAGCTGACTTCACTAGCTCTCTACCTAGCTAGCATGCTGGCTAACCAGGTGAATTAACTAGCTGACTTACTTAGCTAGTCAGCTGACTAGCCAACTGTGTTAACTATCTTGCTACCTAGCTAGTCTTCTGTCAAGTCACTTGACATAACGAGCTGACTTACATAACTGGTCTGATTGTTAGTCAACTTAATTAACTATCTTGCTATACAGCTAGCCAGCTGGTTAGCCAGCTGACTTAACTAGGTGACTTAACTATCCAGCCAGTGGGCTAGTCAGCTGATTTAACTATCTAACAACCTAGCTAGCCAATTGTCAAGCCAGCTGAGTTAACTAGGTATCTTAACTAGCTAGCCAGCTGGATAGCAGTCTGATTTAATTGCCTAGCCACCTAGCTAGCCAGCAGGATAGCCAACTGACTTACATAGCTAGCTACCTATGTAGTCCACTGGTTTGCCAGCTGACTTAGCTACCTAGCTAGTTAGCTAACCAGTAGGCTAGTGAGCTGACTTAATTAGGTTGTTTAATTAGCTAGCTGTAGCTGACTAACCAGCTGAATTAACTGGCTGAATTAACAAGCTAGCAAGCTGACTTAACTAGCTGACTTAACCAGCTAGCGTCCTAACTAGCCAGCTGGCATAGCTAGCTGTCTTAAGTAACTAGCTACATAGCGAGATACCTAACTAGCCAGCTGACTTAAGAAATTAGCTAACTACATAGCTACCTAGCTAACAAGATGACTTAAATAGTTAGCTGCCTAGCTAGCTAGCTGACTTAACCAGATGGCCACGTATTTAGCTTACTCGTTATCTAGCATTCTAGCTAGCTGACTTAATCATCTGACTTAACTCGTTAGCTAATGAGCTAGCTAGCTGACTCAACGAGCTGACTTATCTCATTAGATAACTAGCTAGCTAGCTGACTAATCCAGCTTACTTAACTGGTTAGTTAACTAGCTAGCTAGCCTACTCAAAAAACTGACTCAACCCGTTTGCTAACTAGCTAACCTGCTGACTAAACCAGCTGACTTAACCCGTTAGTTAACTAGCTAACTACCTGACTCAACCTGCCGACTTAACCCACTAGTTAACTACCTAGCTAGGTGTCTAAACCAGCTGACTAAATTAGGTAGCTGACTTAACCAGCAGGCTTAGCTAGCTGACTTAACTACTTAGCTAGCTGACTTAACTGGCTGACTTAACTAGTTAGCAAACTATTTAGGTAGCAGGCTTAAGTAGGTGACTGAAATAATTAGATAACTAGTGAGCAAGCTGTCTTAGCTAACTGACTTAGCTAGCTAGCTAATTAGCTAGCTGAGTTAACTAACTGACTTAGCTAGTTGGCTAATGAGATACCTAGTTGACTTAATGAGTTGAACGAGTTAGCTAACAGTTTTAACTATTTGGTAAATGAGTTAACTCGTTGTCTTTATTAGTTGTGTAACGAATTAGCTAGGTGACTTAACTTGTTGGGAGATGATGCAGATGACTACTTATCTGGTTTCACACATTGGCTGACTACTCGGCTGACTTGCTAGCTGGCTTAAGTCAGCCGTCTAGTCAGTCAACTAGTTAGCTGGGTTAATTAGTTGACTGACGATTTGGCCAAAAAAATAGCTCAGTTAACTAGTTGACTGGCAAGTTTTCTAACCTAACTAGTCGATTGAA
>NW_007251675.1:0-2435 GCF_000164805.1 Carlito syrichta
GCAGCAGCCTTGCAGTTACCTGTATATAGGTACTCCTGTTCACACATACATGCGTCGAAAGCTTGATTCTTGATTAGATCTTAGGAAGACGCCATATACCTTTTTGGAGATTGAGAAAATATGTCACCCACATTCGTTATTCTTTCTTAGGAAAAGTCAGTGCATTTACCTGTATATGAGGATTTCATTTCCCTAGTTTATGCTTCAAAAACCCAAATTTGTGTTTAGACCTTAGCAAGAAACCCTGAAGTTTTAAAGGGATGGAGGACACGTCTAAACCAGATTCGTTATTCTCCTTTAGCAATAGACAGTGCAGTTTCCTGTATATGAGGACCCCCATTATCCAGATTCCTAATCCCAAAACCTGAATGGTGGCTATCTCTTATCAAAACGGTCTGTAGGTTTTTCGGATGGAGACCTCGTGTAAACAAGATTCATGATTCTTCTGGAGCAACAGGTCGTGTAGTGCTCTGTATATGAGGACTCCCATTACTGAAATTCCTGCTTCATTCTCAGCACGACGCCAAGATATTTCCTGGTGACCTAGAATTCCAGTTCCTTGAATATCAAGAGAACGACTCCCATAAACTTCTTGAGAATTTGGAACCCAAGATTCCTGGTCCCTTTTCAAAAGAAACACTAAAAATGTGGTGACATAGAAGCCTAGATTGCTGATTAAACCTTATCAAGAGACATTGTAGATTTAGGCGATTGAGAACTCCAAGAACCGGATTCCCTTTCCGTTCTCAGAAAGATGCCCTGAATTTCTCTGTGGATTCCAAAGCCCTGTGTACAAAAATACAGATGCCCAGATTTTTCCTAGGGACGTGGAATCCATGGATCCTGGTTACATTTTAATAATTGGTACTAAATATTTGGTAATTGCAAAACCCTCGGTCCGTTTACAAATAAAGTTCAAAATGAAATTTAAGGATTACCAAGTTCATGTTAAGATCAAGTTACCTCCAAATATGGCAAGATTATACTTTTTTCCGGGAAACTAGCCTTAAGTGTCCTGAGGACCCTAGGGATTTGTACTACCAGATACCCGATTACAACTCTCAAGAGGACCAGAATGATGCTGGAGTCCTGAAATGACTGATTAATACTATCCATAAGCCAAATATCTCCGAAACATTAGACAAGCTCGAAGCCTTGATTATTGTTTATACCACAGCAAGGCACCCTGAGAATTTTTCGGATTGGGGACTAGTATATCACAGATTCCTTATTCTTCTTCACTGAGAGGCTGTGTAATGTCCCATTCCCCATAATCCTGTTTGGAAACCCTGATTCTTGTTTTGCCATTAGTATGATGTCATGTAGATATTGTGATGGAGGAATCGTGTAAAAGAGGTTTCTTAGTTCTCCTTAGCTAGAGATCATGTGGATTCTGCATATGAGCACTGCTATTACCTATGTTCCAGCTTCTAAACCCTGATTCTTGTTTAGCCCACAGCACATGGCTTGTTGATTTTAAGGACTGAGGACTGGTATAACACCGATTCTTTTTCTTCCTTGGCAAGGGGCTGTGTATTTTCCTGTATATTAGCACTCTCATTAGATACATCCTGCTTCGAAACTCTGGTTTTTTTAGAACTTTCCAAGAAGCTCTGTAGCTTTTTGGGATTGAATACTCGTGTAACCCAGATTCCTTATTCTTTCCTAGCAAAAGATCCTGTAGTTGCCTGTAAATAAGGACTACATTTTCCAGATTCATGCTCGAAAACACCATGATTGGTGTTTAGTCCATAGCAAGATGACCTTAAGCTTTTTGGGATTGAAGATCCGAGTAATGTAGATTCCTTATTCTTACTTAGCAATAGGCAGGTAAATTTCCTTTATGTGAGGACTCCCATTACCCAGATTCCTACTTCAAAAACCTAATTCGTGATTACGTCGTAGGAAGACAGCCTGTAGTTTTTGGAATTGAGGACTCATATAAGGAAGATTCCTTATACTTCCTTAGCAATATGACGTTTAGTTTCCTGTACATGACGACCTTTATTACCCAGCTTCCTCCTTCACTCTGCAGGATGACGAGACATTTCCTGGTGACTTAGAATTCCAGTTTTATGTATATCAAGAGAAAGACGTCCATAATGTTCTTTGGGAACTGGAATCCAAGATTCCTGCTTCCCTTTCACAAAACCTCCCCAAAATGTGTAATATTCCAAACCCAAAACCCCAAATCCTACCAGCCCACTCACAAGAATTTTCTGTACTTTGAGGTCACCTGTGTCAAAGAATTTTGTACGAATGTACCTTTTGATTCTGGGGAATATGATTATGTTCGTAGATGGTCTCAGGAGACAAAAGAGTTTCTAGGGCCAAATACTTGAATACAACTAACAAGAGGACCAGAAAGATCCTGAGATCTGTAATGACAGATTTATCGTATCCACGGAGCAAGTAGCTATGAAAGTGTAGGAATA
>NW_007251675.1:2455-24998 GCF_000164805.1 Carlito syrichta
GGACCCAGAAGCCCAGATTGCTGATTAAACCTTATCAAGAGGCCTTGTAGATTCCGGAAAATGAGAACTCCAAGAAACGGATTTCCTTTTAATTCTCAGAAAGATGCCCTGATTTTTCCTGTCGATTTGGATTTAAAATTCCGTATAGCAAAAGACAGATGCCCAGAAGTTTCCTAGGTTTGTGGATTCCATTATTCCTGGTTACCACTAAAAGTATGTAGTAAACATTTGGCCAGTGCTAAACCCTTGTCCCTTCTCAAAATAAAAAGAGACATGGAATGGAGGATTACATGGTTAACCTTAAGACCAGAGCTACATCCAAATATGGCAAGAAGATTCTTTTTGTTCTGGAATCTGGCCTTATTTGTTCTGAGGAATCTAAAGGACTTGGAGGGCCCAATACCATTTACAACTTTTAAGAGAACCAGAATGTTGCTGGAGTCCTGAAATGACCAATTCATAATATCCGAATGCTAAATTGCTCTGAAATATTTGGGGAGCTCGAAGATCTGTTTCTTGTTTGTCCCATAGCAGACAACCTAGGAAGTTTTTGGATTGAGAACGCGTTCAACGATGATTCTTTATTCTTACTTAGTTGGAGGCCATGTAGTGTCCTGTATGTGAGGACTCTCATTCCCTTGATTCCTGTTTCGAAACCCTGATTCTTGCTTAGCCCTTTGTAAGAAGACATGTAGATTTTTTGATAGAGGAACCATGGAAAACAGACTTCTCTTTTATTAGCAAGAGGCCATGTAGTTTCCTGTATATGAGGATTGCTATTACCCACATTCATGCCTCGAATCCCTGATTCTTCTTTAGCCATCAGCAAGATGCCCGGTAGATTTTCAGGACTGAGAACTTGTATAACCCAGATTCCTTATTTTTAGCAACAGCCGTGCAGTTACCTGTATATGAGTACTCCTGTTCACAGATACATGTGACGAAAGCTTGAATCTTGTTTACAACTTAGGAATACGCCGTATATTCTTTTCGAGATTGAGAAAACATGTCACCCACATTCCTTATTCTTTCATAGGAAAATTCAGATATACAAGCATTTGCTTGTATATGAGGATTTCATTACCTTAGTTTATGCTTCAAAAACCCAAATTCGTGTTTAACCCTTAGCAAGAATTCCAGATTCCTTACACTTTCTTAGCAAAAGTTCATGTAGTTGCCTGTAAATAGGGACTCCATTTTCCAGATTCATGCTCGAAAACACCATGATTCGTGTTTAGCCCATAGTAAGATGACCTTAAGCTTTTTTGGGATTGAGGACACGTGTAACGCAGATTACTTATTCTTACGTAGTAATAGGCACTGAAGTTTCCTGTATATGAGGACTCCATTTACCCAGATTCGTACTTCAAAAATGTGATTCGATGTTATGACTTAGGAAGACAGCCGGTAGTTTTGGGACTGAGGACTCATATAAGGAATATTCCTTATACTTTCTTACCCATATGACGTGTAGTTTCCTGTATATGTCGACCTCCCCTACCCAGCTTCCTGCTTCACTCTGTAGGATGCCAAGACAGTACCTGTAGACCGAGAATTCCAGGTTTTTGGATATCAAGTGAAAGACGTCCATAATGTTCTTTGGGAACTGGAATCCAAGAATCCTGGTTCCCATTCAAAGACCTCCCCAAAATGTGGAATATTCCAAACCCAAAACCCCAATTCCTACCTGCCCACACAAAAGAATTTTCTGTACTTTGAGGTCACCAAAATCGAGAAATTTTGTACCTGTATACCTTTTGATTATGGGGAATATGATTATGGTCGTAAATGGTCCCAGGAGAAAAATGGGATTTCTAGGGACAAATCCTTGATTACAACTAACAAGAGGACCAGAAAGATCCTGATGATCTGTAATGATAGATTTACTGTATCCACGGAGCAACTAGGTGTGAAAATGTAGGGACACAGAAGCCCAGGTTGCTGATTAAACCGTATCAAGAGGCCCTGTAGATTCCAGAAAACGAGAACTCCTAGAACCGGATTTGTTTTTTATTCTCAGTAAGATTCCCTCATTTTTCCTGTCGATTTGGATTCAAAAGAGAGATGCCCAGAAGTTTCCTAGGTTCCTGGATTTCATTATTCCTGTTTACCATTAAAAGTACATAGTAAACATTTGGCAAGTGCAAAACACTTCTCCCGTCTGAAAAAAAAAAGAGACATGGAAGGGGAAGGATTACAGGGTTCATTTTAAACCAGAGTTACATCCAAATATGGCAAGAAGATTCTTTTTGTCCTGGAATCTGGTCTTAGTTGTTCTGTGGTAACTAACGGACTTAGAATGCCCAATGCCATTTACAACTTTTAAGAGGACCAGAATGTTGCTGGAGTCCTGAAATAACCGATTCATAATATCCGAATGCTAAATTGCTCTGAAACATTTGGGGAGCTCGAAGATCTGTTTATTGTTTGTCCCATAGCAGATAACCTGGGAATTTCTTGGATTGAGGGCGCGTACAACCATGAATCTTTATTCATACTTAGTTGGAGGCTATGTAGTGTCCTGTATGTGAGGACTCTCTTTCCCTTGAAACCTGTTTCGAAACCCTGATAATTGTTTAGCCCTTAGTAAGAATACATGTAGATTTTTTGATAGAGGAACCATGGAAAACAGATTTCTTCTCTTTTATTAGCAAGAGGCCAGGTAGTTTCCTGTATATGAGGATTGCTATTGCCCACATTCATGCCTAGAATCCTTGATTCATCTTTTGCCATCAGCAAGATGCCCTGTAGATATTCAGGACTGAGGACTCATATAACCCAGATTCCTTATTTTTACCAAAGGCGTGCAGTTACCTGTATATGAGTACTCCTGTTCACAGATACCTGCGTCGAAAGCTTGATTCTTGTTTACATCTTAGGAAGACGCCGTATTTTTTTTGGAGTTTGAGAAAACAAGTCACCCACATTCCTTATTCTTTCTTAGGAAAAGTCAGTGCATTTGCCTGAATATGAGGATTTCATTTCCTTAGTTTATGCTTCAAAAACCCAAATTTGTGTTTAGCCCTTAGCAAGAAACCCTGAAATTTTATTGGGATGGAGGACACGTGTAAACCAGATTCCTTATTCTCCTTTGGCAATAGAGAGTGCAGTTTCCTGTATATGAGGATTCCCATTTTCCAGATTCCTACTCCCAAAATCTGAATGGTAGTTTTCTCTTAGCAAGACGGTCTGTAGCTTTTTGGGATGAAGGCCTCGTGTAACCAAGATTACTTATTCTTCCATAGCAACAGGTCGCATAGTGTTCTGTATATGAGGACACCCATCAGTGAAATTCCTGCTTCATTCTCAGCAAGACACCAAGATATTTCCTGGTGACCTAGAATTCCAGTTGTTTGTATATCAAAAGAAAGACTCCAATAAAGTTCTTGAGGCATTGGAACCCAAGATTCCTGGTCCCTTTTCCAAAGACACACTAAAAATATGGCGAAATAGAAGTGCACATTGCTGATTAAACCTTATCAAGAGACTTTGTAGATTTAGGCGACTGAGAACTCCAAAAACCGGATTCCCTTTCCGTTCTCAGATAGATGGCCTGAATTTCCCTATCCATGTGGATTCCAAACTCTGTGTACTAAAATGCAGATGCTCAGATGTTTCCTAGGGACGTGGAATCCATGGACCCTGGTTACATTTTAATAATTCGTACTAAATATTTGACAACTGCAAAACCCTCGGCCCCTCTACAAATAAAGTACAAACGGATATTTAAGGATTACCAAGTTCATCTGAAGACCAATGTTATATCCAAATACGGCAATATGATACTTTATTTCCGGGAATCTGGCCTTAATTGTCCCAAGGAACTTAAGGGATTTGTACTACCAGATACCCGATTACAACTCTCAAGAGGACCAGAATGTTGCTGGAGTCTTTAAATGACTGATTCACAATACCCACAAGCCAAATATCTCTGAAACATGAGACGAGCTCGAAGCCTTGATTCTTGTTTATACCACGTCAAGACACCCTGAGAATCTTTAGGATTTTGGAATAGTGTATCACAGATTCCTTATTGTTCTTTACCGAGGGGCCGTGTAACGCCCTGTATATGAGGACTCCCTTTCCCCAGAATCCTGTATGCAAAGCCTGATTATTGTTTTGCCATTACCTAGATGTCATGTAGATATTGTGATGGAAGAACCATGAAAAAGAGGTTTCTTAGTTCTCCTTAGCTAGAGATCATATAGATTCTGCATATGAGGACTGCTATTACCTGTATTCCAGCTTCTAAACCCTGATTCTTCTTTAGCCCACAGCAGATGTCCTGTTGATTTTAAGGACTGAGGACTGCAATAACCCTGATTATTTTTCTTCCTTGGCAAGTGGCTGTGTTTTTTTCTGTATATTAGTACTCTCATTAGATATATCCTGCTTCGAAACACTGATTCCTTTAGAAATTTTCACGATGCTTTGTAGATTTTTGGGATTGAGGACTCGTGTACCCAGATTCCTTAGCCTTTCTTACCAAAAGGTCATGTAGTTGCCTGTAAATAAGTAATCCATTTTCCAGATTCATGCTCGAAAACACCATGATTCGTGTTTACCCCATAGCAAGATGACCTAAAACTTTTTTGGGATTGAGGACCCGAGTAATGCAGATTCCTTATTCTTACTTAGCAATAGGTAGTGTAGTTTCCTGTATTTGAGTACTCCCATTACACAGATTTTTACTTCAAAAATCTGATTCGTGGTTACCACTTAGGAAGACAGCCTGTAGTTTTGGGACTGAGGACTCATATAAGGAAGATTCCTTATACTTCCTTACCAATATGTCAGGTAGTTTCCTGTATATGATGTCCTACATTATCCAGCTGCCTGCTTCACTCTGCAGGATGCCGAGAAAGTTCCTGCTTACCGAGAATTCCAGTTTTGTGAATATCAAGAGAAAGACGTCCATAATGTTCTTTGGGAACTGGAATCCAAGATTCCTGGTTCCCCTCCACAAGACCTTCCCAAAATGTGGAGTATTCCAAACCCAAAACCCCAATTCCTGCCTGCCAACCAACAAGAATTTTCTGTACATTGACGTCACCTAAATCGAGGATTTTGTACCAATATACCTTTTGATTCTGGGGAATATGATTACGGTCGTAGATGGTCCAAGGAAATAAAAGGATTTCTAGGGCCAAATCGTAGATTACAACTAACAAGGGGACCAGAACGATCCTAGGATCTGTAATGACACATTCCGCATATCCACCGAGCAAGTAACTCTGAAAATGTAGGAATACGAAAGCCCAGATTGCTGACTAAACTTTATCAAGAGGCCCTGTAGATTCCGGAAAATGAGAACGCCTAGAACCGGATTTCCTTTTAATTCTCAGTAAGATGCCCTGATTTTTCCTGTCGATTTGGATTCCAAATTCAGTATATCAAAAGACAGAAGCCCAGAAGCTTCCTAGGTTCGTGGATTCCATGATTCCTGGCTACCATTAAAAGTAAGTAGTAAACATTTGGCAAGTGCAAAACCCTTGTCCTGTCTCAAAATAAAAAGAGACACGGAAGGGGAAGGATTTCAGGGTTCACCTTAAGACCAGAGTTACATCCAAATATGTCAAGACGATTCTTTTTGTCCAGGAATCTGGCCTTAGTTGTTCTTAGGAACCTAACGGACTTGGAATACCCAATACCATTTATAACTTTTAAGAGGACCAGAATTTTGGTCGAGTCCTGAAATTACCGATTCATAATATCTGAATGCTAAATTGGTTTGAAACATTTGGGGAGCTCGAAGATCTGTTTCTTGTTTGTCCCATAGCAGACAACCTGGGAATTTTTTGGATTGAGGGCATGTACAACAATGATTCTTTATTCGTACTTAATTGGAGGCCATGTAGTGTCCTGTATGTGAGGACTCTCTTTCCCTTGATTCCTGTTTGAAAACCCTGATCTTGTTTAGCCCTTAGTAAAAAGTCATGTAGATGTTTTGATAGAGGAACCGTGGAAAACAGATTTATTCTCTTATATTAGAACGAAGCCATGTAGTTTCCAGTATATGAGGATTGCTATTACCCACATTCATGCCTCGAATCCCTGATTCTTCTTTAGTCGTGAGGAAGATGCCCAGTAGATTTTCAGGACTTAGGACTCGTATAACCCAGATTCCTTATTTTTAGCAACAGCCGTGCAGTTACCTGTATATGAGTACTCCTGTTCATAGATACGGGTGTCGAAAGCTTGATTCTTGTTTAGATCTTAGGAAGACGCCGTATACTTTTTTGGAGATTGAGAAAATATGCCAACCATATTCCTTATTCTTTCATAGGAAAAGTCAGTGCATTTGCCTGTATATTAGGATTTCATTTCCCTAGTTTATGCTTCAAAAACCCAAATTCGTGTTTAGCCCTTAGCAAGAAACCCTGAAGTTTCAATGGGATGGAGGACACGTGTAAACCAGATTCCTTATTCTCCTTTAGCAATAGACTGTGCAGTTTCCTGTATCTGAGGACCCCCATTATCCAGCTTCCTAATCCTAAAACCTGAATGGTTGTTATCTCTTAGCAAGACATTCTGTAGGTTTTTCGAATGGAGGCCTCGTGTAACCAAGATTCCTTATTCTTCTGCAGCAACAGGTCGTGTAGTGCTCTGTATATGAGGACTCCCATTACTGAAATTCCTGCTTCATTCTCAGTAAGACGCCAAGGTATTTCCTTGTGACCTAGAATTTCAGTTCCATGGATATCAAGAGAAAGACTCCCATAAATTTCTTGAGGTATTGGAACCCAAGATTCCTGGTCCCTTTTCAAAAGACACATTAAAAATGTGGTGACATAGAAGCCCGTATTGCTGATTAAACCTTATCAAGAGACTTTGTAGATTTAGGTGATAGAGAACTCCAAGAACCGGATTGCCTATGCTTTCTCAGCAAAATGCCCGGTATTTCCCTGTCCATGTGGATTTCAAAACTCTGTGTACAAAAATGCAGATGCCCAGATGTTTCCTAGGGACGTGTAATCCATGGATCCTGGTTACAGTTTAATAATTCATACTAAATATTTGGCACCTGCAAAGCCCACGGCCCCTCTACAAATAAAGTACAAACGGAAATTTAAGGATTAGCAAGATCATCTTAAGACCAAAGTTACATCCCAATACAGCAGTATGATACATTTTTTTCCGGGAATCTGGCCGTAATTGTCCTGAGGAACTTAAGGGATTTGTACTACCAGAAATCCGATTACAACTCTCAACAACACCAGATGTTGCTGGAGTCCTGGAATAACTGATTCATAATACCCACAAGCCAAATATCTCTGAAACATGAGCCGATCTCGAAACCTTAATTCTTGTTTATACCGCAGCAAGACACCCTGAGAATGTTTCAGATTGTGGAATAGTGTATGACAGATCCCTTATTCTTCTTTACTGAGGATTCGTGTAATGTCTTTTATATGAGGCCTCCGTTTCCCAAGAATCCTGTTGGAAATCCTGATTATCGTTTGGCCATTAGCAAGATGTCATGTAGATATTTAACGGGCAAAACGTGTAAAAGAGGTTTCTTAGTTCTCTTTATCTAGAGATCATGTAGTTTCTCATATGAGGACTGCTATTACCTATGATCCAGCTTCTAACCCCCGATTCTTGTTTAGCCAAAAGCACATGGCCTGTTTATTTTAATGACTGAGGACTGCTATAACCCCGATTATTTTTCTTCCTTGGCAAGGGGCTGTGTATTTTCCTGTATATCAGGACTCTCATTAGATATATCCTGCTTCGAAATTCTGATACTTTTTACAACTTTCCAAGATGCTCTGCAGATTTCTGGGATTGAGGACTCAAGTAACGCAGATTCCTTAATCTTTCTTAGCAATAGGTCAGGTAGTTGCCTGTAAATAAGGACTCCATTTTCCAGATTCATGCTCAAAAACACCATGATTCGTGTTTAACCCATAGCAACATGACCTTAAATTTTTTTGGGATTGAGGAGACGAGTAAGGCAGATTCCTTATTCTTACTTAGCAATAGGCAGTGAAGTTTCCTGTATGTGAGGACTCCAATAATCCAGATTCCTACTTGAAAAATCTGATTCGTGGCTACTGCTTAGGAAGACGGGCTGTATTTTTGGGACGGAGGACTCATATAAGGAAGATTCCTTATACTTTCTTACCAATATGACGTGTAGCTTCCTGTACATGACGATCTCCATTAACCAGCTTCCTGCTTCACTCTGCAGGATGCCGAGACAGTTCCTGGTGACCGAGAATTCCAGTTTTGTGAATATCATGAGAAAGACGTGCATAATGTTCTTTTGGACCTGCAACCTAAAATTCCCGGTTCCCCTTCACATGACCACCCCAATATGTGGAATATTCCAAATCCAAAACCCTAATTCCTACCTGTTCACCCACAAGAATTTTCTGTACATTGAAGTAACCTGAATCGAGGAATTTTGTACCAATATATCTTCTGATTCTGGGGAATATGATTGTCGTCGTAGATGGACCCAGAAAACAAAAGGATTTCTAGGGTCAAATCCTTGATTACAACTAACAAGAGAACCAGAACGATCCTGAGGATCTCTATTGACAGATTTAGCGTATCCACGGAGCAAGTAACTCTGAAAATGTAGAAATACAGAAGCCCAGATTGCTGATTAAACCTTATCAAGAGGCCCTGTAGATTCCGGAAAATTAGATCTCCTAGAACGGGATTTCCTTTTAATTATCAGTAAGATGCCCTGATTTTTCCTATCGATTTGGATTCCAAATTCAGTATATCAAAAGACAGATGCCCAGAAGTTTCCTAGGTTCGTGGATTCCATGATTCCTGGTTACCATTAAATTACATGGTAATCATTTGGCAAGTGCAAAACCCTTGTACTTACTCAAAATAAAAAGAGACTAGGAAGGGGAAGGATTACTGTGTTCACCTTAAGACCAGAGTTTCATACAAATATGGCAAGCAGATTCTTTTTGTCCAGGAATCTGGCCTTAGTTGTTCTGAGGAACCTAACGAAATTAGAGTGCCCAATACCATTTACAACGTTTAAGAGGACCAGAATGTTGCTAGAGTCCTGAAATGACCGATTCATAATATCCGAATGCTAAATTGCTCTGAAACTTTTGGGGAGCTCGAAGATCTGTTTCTTGTTTGTCCCATGGCAGACAACCTGGGAACTTTTTGGATTGAGGGCACGTACAACAATGATTCTTTATTCGTACTTAGTTGGAGACCATGTAGTGCCCTGTATGTGAGGACTCTCTTTCCCTTGATTCCTGTTTCGAAACCCTGATTCTTGTTTAGCCCTTAGTAAGAAATCATGTAGATTTTTTGATAGAGGACCCATGGAAAACAAATATCTTCTCTTACATTAGCTCGAAGCCATGTAGTTTCCTGTATATGAGGATTGCTATTACCCACATGCATGTCTCGAATCCCTGATTCTTCTTTAGCCGTCATGAAGATGCCCTGTAGATTTTCAGGACTGAGGACTCATATAACCCAGATTCCTTATTTTTAGCAAGAGCCGTGCAGTTACTTGCATATGAGTACTCCTGGTCACAGATACATGCGTCGAAATCTTGATTCTTGATTAGATCTTAGGAAGACGCCGAATACTTTTCTGGAGATTGAGAAAATAAGTCACTAACATTCCTTATTCTTTCTTAGGAAAAGTCAGTGCATTTGCCTGTATATGAGGATTTCATTTCCCTAGTTTATGCTTCAAAAACCCAAATTCGTGTTTAGCCCTTAGCAAGATACCCTGAAGTATTAATGGGTTGGAGGACACGTGTAAACCAGATTCCTTATTCTCCTTTAGCAATAGACTGTGCAGTTTCCTATATCTGAGGACCCCCATTATCCAGATTCCTAATCCCAAAACCTGAATGGTGGTTATCTCTTAGCAAAATGATCTGTAGGTTTTCCGGATGGATGCCTCGTGTAACCAAGATTCCTTATTCTTCTGTAGCAACAGGTCGTGTAGTGCTCTGAATATGAGGACTCCCATTACTGAAATTCCTGCTTCATTGTCAGCAAGATGCCAAGATATTTCCTGGTGACCTAGAATTCCAGTTCCTTGGATATTAAGAGAAAGACCCCCATAAAGTTCTTGAGGTATTAGAACCCAATATTCCGGTACCATTTTTAAAAGACACCCTAAAAATATGGTGACATAGAAGCCCATATTGCTGATTAAACCTTATCAAGAGACTTTGTAGATTTAAGCGACAGAGAACTCCAAGAACCGGATTCCCTATACATTTTCAGAAAGATGCCCTGAATTTCCCTGTCGATGTGGATTCCAATACTCTGTGCACAAAAATGCAGATGCCCACATGTTACCTAGCGACGTGGAATCCATGTATCCTGGTTACAGTTTAATAATTCATAATAAATATTTGGCAACTATAAAGC
This sequence comes from Carlito syrichta, assembly GCF_000164805.1. Classification (NCBI taxonomy): domain Eukaryota; kingdom Metazoa; phylum Chordata; class Mammalia; order Primates; family Tarsiidae; genus Carlito; species Carlito syrichta. Next base: position 12,833 of record NW_007251675.1, read on the forward strand.
CAACAGCCCCTCCACAAATAAAGTACAAACGGAAATTTAAGGATTACCAAGTTCATCTTGAGACCAAAGTTACTTCCAAATATGGCAATATGATACTTTTTTCCGGGAATCTGGCCTCAATTGTCCCGAGGAACTAAAGGGATTTGTACTACCAGATACCCGATTACAACTCTCAACAACATCAGATGTTGCTGGAGTCCTGAAATGACTGATTCATAATACCCACAAGCCAAATATCTCTGAAACATGAGACAAGCTAGAAGCCTTAATTCTTGCTTATACTGCAGCAATACACCCTGAGAATATTTCGGATTGTGGAATAGTGTATGACAGATTCCTTATTTTTCTTTACTGAGGAGCCGTGTAATGTCCTGTATATGAGGACTCCCTTTCTCCAGAATCCTGTTTGGAACCCCTGATTCTTGTTTTGCCATTAGCATGATGTCACGTAGATATTGTGATGGAGGAACCGTGTGAAAGAGCTTTCTTACTTCTCCTTAGCTAGCGATCATGTAGATTCTGCATAGGAGGACTGTAATTACCTATGTTCCAGCTTCTAAACCGTGATTCTTGTTTAGCCCACAGCAGATAGCCTGTTGACTTTAAGGACTGAGGACTGCAATAACCCCGATTCTTTTTCTTCCTTGGCAAGGGGCTGTGTATTTTCCTGTATATTAGGACTCTCATTAGATACATCCTGCTTCGAAATTCTGATTCTATTTAGAAATTTCCAACATGCTCTGTAGATTTTTGGGATTGAGGACTCGTGTAACCCAGATTCCTTATTCTTTCTTAGCAATTGGTCATGTAGTTGCCTGTAAATAAGGACTCCATTTTCCAGATTCATGTTCGAAAACACCATGATTGGTGTTTAGCCCATAGGAAAATGACCTTAAGATTTTTTGGGATTGAGGACCTGAGTAACACAGTTTCCTTATTCTTACTTAGCAATAGGCAGTGAAGTTTTCTTTATGTGAGGACTCCCATTACCCTGATTCCTACTTCAAAAACCTGATTCGTGGTTACGTCTTAGAAGACGGCCTGTAGATTTTGGGATTCTGGACTCATATAAGGAAGATTCCTTATAGTGCCGTAGCAATATCACGTGTAGAGTCCTGCATATGACGACCTCCATTACCCATCTTCCTGCATCACTCTACAGGATGCCGAGACAGTTCCTGGTGACCGAGAATTCCAGACCCAAAACCCCAATTCCTACCTGCCCACCCACAAGAATTTTCTGTACTTTGAGGTCACATGAATCGAGTAATTTTGTACCAATATAACTTTTTATACTGGGGAATATGATTATGGTCGTAGATGGTCCCAGGAAACAAAAGGATTTCTAGGGACAAATCTTTGATTACAACTAACAAGAGGACCAGAAAGATCCTGAGGACCTGTAATGACAGATTTAGCATATCCACGGAAGAAGTAGCTCTGAAAATGTAGGGACCGAGAAGCCAAGATTGCTGAGTAAATCTTATCAAGAGGCCCTTTAGATTCCGGAAAATGAGAACGTCTAGAACCTCATTTCCTTTTAATTCTCAGTAAGATGCCCTGATTTTTCATGTCGATTTGGATCACAAATTCGGTATATCAAAAGAAAGATGCCCAGAAGTTTCCTAGGTTCGTGCATTCCATGATTCCTGCTTAACATTAAAAGTGCGTAGTAAACATTTGGCAAGTGCAAAACCTTTCTCCTGTCTCAAAATAAAAAGAGACACGGAAGGGGAAGGATTACAGGTTTCACCTTAAGACCAGAGTTACATCCAAATATGGCATGAAGATTATTTTTGTCCTGGAATCTGGCCTTAGTTGTTCTGAGGAACGTAACTGACTTAGAGTGCCCAATACCATTTACAACTTTTAAAAGGACCAGAATGTTGCTGGAGTCCTGAAATGACCGATTCATAATATCCGAATGCTAAATTGCTCTGAAACATTTGGGGAGCTCGAAGATTTGTTTCTTGTATGTCCAATAGCAGACAACCTGGGAATTTTTTGGATTGAGCACTCGTACAACAATGCTTCTTTATTCGTACTTAGTTGAAGGGCATGTAGTGTCCTGTATGTGAGGATTCTCTTTCCCTTTATTCCTGTTTCAAAACCCTGATTCTTGCTTAGCCCTTTGTAAGAAGACATGTAGATTTTTTGATAGAGGAACAGTGGAAAACAGTTTTCTTCTCCTTTATTAGCAAGACGCCATGTAGTTTCCTGTATTTGATGATTGCTATTATCCACATTCATGCCTCAGATCACTGATTCCTCTTTAGCTTTCAGCAAGATGCCCTTTGTCGTGTAACAAAGATTCCTTATTTTTCGGTAGCAACAGGTCATGTAGTGATCTGTATATGAGGATTCCCATTATTGAAATTCCTGCTTCATTCTCAGCAAGACGCCTAGATATTTCCTCGTGACCTAGAATTCCAGTTGCTTGGATATCAAGAGAAAGACTCCCCTAAAGTTCTTGAGGAATTGGAACCCAAGATTCCTGGGCCATTTTCAAAAGACACACTAAAAATGTGGCGACATAGAAGCCCAGATTGCTTATTTAACATTATCAAGAGACTTTGCAGATTTAGGCTATTGAGAATTACTAGAACCGGATTCCCTTTCCTTCTCAGCAAGATGCCCTGAATTTCCCTGTCCATGTGGATTCCAAAAATATGTGTACAAAAATGCAGATGCCCAGATGTTTCCTAGGGACGTGGAATCCATGGATCCTGGTTACATTTTAATAATTCGTACTGAATATTTTGCAACTGCAAAACCCTCAGCCCCTCTACAAATAAAGTACAAACGGAAATTTGAGGATTACCAAGTTCATCTTTAGACCAAAGTTACATCCAAATACGGCAATATGATACTTTTTTTCCGGGAATCTGGCCTTAATTGTCCCGAAGAAAATAAGGGATTTGTACTACCAGATACCCGATTACAACTCTCAAGAGGATCAAATGTTGCTGGAGTTCTGAAATGACTGATTCAAAATACCCACAAGCCAATTATCTCTGAAACACGAGATGAGCTCGAAGCCTTTATTCTTGTTTATACCGCAGCAAGACGTCCTGAGAATTTTCCGGATTGTGGACTAATGCATCAGAGATTCCTTATTTTTCTTTACCGAGGGGCCATGTAATGTCCTCTATATGAGGACTCCCGTTCCCCAGAATCCTGTTTGGAAACCCTGATTCTTGCTTTGCCATTAGCAAGAGGTCATGTAGATATTGTGAAGGAGGAACCGTGTAAAAGAGGTTTCTTAGTTGTCCTTATCTAGAGAATATGTAGTTTCTGCATATGAGGACGGCTATTACCTATGTTCCAGCTTCTAATCACTGATTCTTGTTTAGCCCAAGGAGATGGCCTGTTGCTTTAAGGACTGAGGACTGCTATAACCCCGATTCTTTTTCTTCCTTGGGAGGAGACTGTGTATTTTCCTGTATATTAGGACTCTCATTAGATACATACTGCTTTGAAACTCTGATTCTTTTTAGAACTTTCCAAGATGCTCTGTAGATTTTTGGGAATAAGGACTCGTGTAACCCAGAATCCTTATTCTTTCTTAGCAAAAGGTCCTGTAGTTGCCTGTAAATAAGGACTCCATTTTCCATATTCATGCTCGATAACACCCAGATTCGTGTTTACCCCATAGCAAGATGACCTTAAGCTTTTTTGGAATTGAGGACCCGAGTAACGCAGATTCCTTATTCTTAGTTAGCAATAGGCAGTGAATTTTCTTTTATGTTAGGACTCCCATTACCCAGATTCGTACTTCAAAAACCTGATTCGTGGTTACGTCTTAGGAAGACAGCCTGTAGTTTTTGGGATTCAGAACTCATATAAGGAAGATTCCTTATACTTCCTTAACAATATGAAGTGTAGTTTCCTGTACAAGACTACCTCCATTACCCAGCTTCCTGCTTCACTCTGCAGGATGCCGAGACACTCCCTGATGACCGAGAATTCCAGTTTTTTGGATATCAAGAGAAAGACTCCCATAATGTTCTTTGGTAACTGGAATCCAAGATTCCTGGTTCCCCTTCACAAGACCTCCCCAAAATGTAGAATATTCCAACACAAAACCCCAATTTCTACCTGCCCACCCACAAGAATTTTCTGTACTTTGAGGTCACTTGATTCGAGGAATTTTGTACAAGTATACCTTTTGATTCTGGGGAATATGATTACGATCGTAGATGGTCCCAGGAGGCAAAAGTATTTCTAGGGCCAAATCCTTGATTACAACTAACAAGAGGACCAGAAAAATCCTGAGGATCTGTAATGACATATTTAGTGTATCCACGGAGCAAGTAGCTCTGAAATGTAGGGACCCAGAAGCCCAGATTGCTGATTAAACCTTATCTAGAGGCCCTGTAGATTCTGGAAAATGAGAACTCCTAGAACCGGATTTCCTTGTTATTCTCAGTAAGATGACCTGATTTTTCCTGTCGATTTGTATTCCAAATTCAGTATATCAAAAGACAGAAGCCCAGAAACTTCCTAGGCTCGTGGATTCCATGATTCCTGGTTAACATTAAAAATACGTAGTAAACATTTGGCTAGTCCATTCTCAAAATCACAAGAGACACGCAGGGGGAAGAATTTCAGGGTTTCTCTTAAGACCAGAGTTACATCCAAGTATGGCAAGAAGATTCTTTTTGTTCTGGAATCTGGCCTTAGTTGTTCTGAGAAACCTAACGGACTTGGAGTTCCCAATACCATTTACAACTTTTAAGAGGACCAGAATGTTGCCTGACTCCTGAAATGACCGATTCATAATATCCAAATACTAAATTGCACTGAAACATTTGGGGAGGTTGAAGATCTGTTTCTTGTTTGTTCCATAACAGATATCCTGGGAATTTTTAGGATTGAGGACGCGTACAACAATGATCCTTTATTTATACTTAGTTGGAGGCCATGTAGTGTCCTGTATGTGAGGGTTCTCTTTCCCTTGATTCCTGTTTTGAAGCCCTGATATTTGTTTAGCCCTTAGTAAGAAGTCTTGTAGATTTCTTGATAGAGGAATTGTGGAAAACGGATTTCTTCTCTTTTATTAGCAGGAAGCCATGTAGTTTCCTGTATATGAGGACTGCTATTACCCACATTCATGCCTCGAATCCCTGATTTTTCTTTAGCCGTTAACAAGATGCCCTGTAGATTTTCAGGAATGAAGACTCGTATAACCCAGATTCCTTATTTTTAGCAACAGCCGTGCTGTTACCTGTATATGAGTACTCCTGTTCGCAGATACATGCGTTGACAGCTTAATTCTTGTTTAGATCTTAGGTAGACGCCGTATATTTTTTTGGAGATTGAGAAAACATGTAACACACATTCCTTATTCTTTCTTAGGAAAATTCATTGCATTTGCCTGTATATGAGCATTTTGTTTCCCTAGTTTATGCTTCAAAATCCCAAATTCGTGTTTAGCCCTTAGCAAGAAACCCTGAAGTTTTATTGGGATGGAGGACAACTGTAAACCAGATTCCTCATTCTCCTTTAGCAATAGAGAGTGAGTTTTCTATATATGAGTACTCCCAATATCCAGATTCCTACTCCCAAAATCTGAATGGTGGTTATCTCTTAGCAAGACAGTCTGTAGGTTTTTGGGATAGACGCCTCGTGTAAGCAAGATATCTTATTCTTCCGTAGCCACAGACTGTGTAGTGTTCTGTATATGAGGAGTCCCATTATTGAAATTCCTGCTTCATTCTCAGCAAGACGCCAAGAAATTTCCTGGTGACCTAGAATTCCAGTTGTTTGGATATCAAGAGAAAGACTCCCATAATGTTCTTGAGGATTTGGAACCCAAGATTCCTGGGCCATTTTCAAAAGCCACACTAAAAATGTGGTGACATAGAAGCCCATATTGCTGATTAAACTGTATCAAGAGACTTTGTAGATTTAGGCGAAAGAGAACTCCAAGAACCAGATTCCATTTCTGTTCTCAGCAAGATGCCTTAAATTTCCCTGTCCATGTGGATTCCAGAACTCTGTGTTCAAAAATGCAGATGCCCAGATGTTTCCTAGGGACGTGGAATCCATGAATCCTGGTTACATTTCAATAATACGTACTAAATATTTGGCAAATGCAAAACCCTCGGCCCCTCTACAAATAAAGTACAAACGGAAATTTAAGGATTACCAAGTTCATCTTAAGACCAGAGTTACATCCAAATATGGCAATATGATACTTTTTTTCCGAGAATCTGGTCTTAATTGTCCCGAAGAACTTAAGGGATTTATACTACCAGATACCCGAATAGAACTCTCAAGAGGACCAGAATGTTGCTGGATTCCTGAAATGACTGATTCATAATACCCACAAGCCAAATATCTCTGAAACATGAGATGAGATTGAAGCCTTGATTCATGTTGATACCGCAGGACACCCTGAGAATTTTTCAGATTGTGGACTATTGTATCACAGATTCCTTATTCTTCCTTAGAGATGGGCCATGTAACATCCTGTATATGAGGACTCCCTTTCCCAAGAATCCTGTTTGGAAACCCTGATTCTTGTTTTGCCATTAGCAATATATCATGTAGATATTGTGACGGAGGAACCGTGTAAAATAGGTTTCTTAGATCTCCTTAGCTAGAGATCTTATAGATTCTGCATATGAGGACTGCTATTGTCTATGTTCCAGCTTCTAACCCCTGATTCTTGTTTAGCCCACAGCAGATGTCCTGTTGATTTTAAGGACTGAGGACTGCTATAATCCCGGTTCTTTTTCTTCCCTGGCAAGGGGCTGTGTATTTTGCTGTATATTAGGACTCTCATTAGATACATCCTGCTTCGAAACTCTGATTCTTTTTAGAACTTTCCAAGATGCTCTGTAGATTTTTGGGATTGAGGACTCGTGTAACCCAGGGTCCTTATTCCTTCTTATCAAAAGGTCATGTTGTTGCCTGTAAATAAGGACTTCATTTCCCAGATTCATGCTCGAAAACACCATGTTTCGTGTTTAGCCTGTAGGAAGGTGACCTTAAGCTTTTTTGGGATTGAGGACCAGAGTAATGCAGATTCCTTATTCTTACTTAGCAATAGGCAGTGAGGTTTCCTGTACGTGAGGACTTCCATTACCCAGATTCCTGCTTCGAAAACCTGATTGGTGGTTACCTCTTAGGAAGATGGCCTGTAATTTTGGGATTGAGGATTCATATAAGGAAGATTCCTTATACTTTCTTAGCAATATGACGTGTAGTTTCCTGTATATGACGACCTCCATTACCCAGCTTCCTGCTTCACTCTGCAGTATGCCAAGACAGTTCCTGGTGACCAAGAATTCCAGTTTTTTGGATATCAAGAGAAAGAGGTCCATAATGTTCTTTGGGAATTGGAATCCAAGATTCCTGATTCCCCTTAACAAGACCTCCACAAAATGTGGAATATTCCAAACCTAAATCCCAATTCCTAACAGCCCACCCACAAGAATTTTCTGTACTTTGAGGTACCTGAATCGAAGAATTTTGTACCAATATACCTTTTGATTCTGGGGAATATGAATTTGATCGTAGCTGCTCACAGGAAACAAAAGGATTTCTAGGGACAAATCCTTGATTACAACTAACAAGAGGATCAGAAAGATCCTGAGGATGTATAATGACCGATTTAGCATATCCACGGAGCAAGTAGCTCTGAAAATGTTGGGACCCAGAAGCCCAGATTGCTGATTAAACCTTATCAAGAGGCCCTGTAGATTCCGGTAAGTGAGAACTCCTAGAACCGGATTTCCTTTTTATTCTCAGTAAGATGCCCTGATTTTTCCTGTCGATTTGGAATCCTAATTCAGTATATAAATAGACAGATACCCAGATTTCCTAGGTATGTGGTTTCCATGATTCTTGGTTACCATTAAAAGTACATAGTAAACATTTGGCAAGTGCAAAACCCTTTTCCCTTCTAAAAATAAAAAGAGACACAGAAGGGAAAGAATTATCGGGTTCACCTTAAGACCAGAGTTACATCCAAATATGGCAAGAAGATTCTTTTTGTCCTGGAGTCTGGCCTTAGGTGTTCTGAGGAACCTAACGGACTTGGAGTGACCAATACCCATTTACAACTTTTAAGAAGACCAGAATGTTGCTGGAGTCCTGAAATGACCGATTCATAATATCTGCATGCTAAATTCCATATTCTCCTTTAGCAATAGACAGTGCAGTTTCCGGTATATAAGGACTCCCATTAGTCTGAATGGTGTATATGAGGACTCCTACTAAACACCTGAATGGTTGTTATCTCTTAGCAAGACGGTCTGTAGGTTTTCGGGATGGAGGACTCGTTTAAGCAAGATTATTTTTTCTTCCGAAGTAACAGGTCGTGTAGTGTTCTGTATATAAGGACTCTCATTACAGAAATTCCTGATTCATTCTCAGCAAGACGCCAAGATGTTTCCTGGTGACCTAGAATTTCAGTTGTTTGGATATCAAGAGAAAGACTCCCATAAAGTTCTTGAGGAGTTGGAACCCAAGATTCGTGGTCCATTTTCAAAAGACACACTAAAAATGTGGTGACATAGAAGCCCAGATTGCTGATTAAACCTTATCAAGAGACTTTGTAGATTTAGTCGATTGAGAACTCCAAGAACTGGATTCCCTTTTTGTTCTCAGCAAGATTCCCAGATTTTCCTGTACATGAGGATTCCAAAACTCTTTATACAAAATGCAGATGCCCAGATATTTCCTAGGGACGTGGATTCCATGAATCCTGGTTACATTTTAATAATTCGTACTAAATATTTAGCAACTGCAAAACCCTCGGCCCCTCTCCAAATAAAGTACAAATGGAAATTTAAGGATTACCAAGTTCATGTTAAGACCAAAGTTACATCCAAATACGTCAAGATGATAATTTTTTCCGGGAAACTGGCCTTAATTGTCCCTAGGACTTAAGGGACTTGTACTACCAGGTACCCGATTACAATTCTCAAGAGGACCAGAATATTGCTGGAGTCCTGAAATGACTGATTCATAATACCCACAAGCCAAGTATCTCTGAAACATGAGATGAACTCGAAGCCTTCATTCTTGTTCATACCGTAGCAAGACACCCTGAGAATTTTTCGGATTGTGTACTACTGTATCACAGATTCCTTTTTCATCCTTATTGAGGGCCGTGTAATGTCCTGTATATTATGACGCCCTTTCCCCAGAATCCTGTTTGGAAAGCCTGATTCTTGTTTTGCCATTAGCAAGATGTCATGTAGATAATCTGAGAGAGGAACCGTGTAAAACAGGTTTCTTTTTTCTCCTTAGCTAGAGATTGTGTATATTCTGTATATGAGGACTGCTGTTACCTATGTTCGAGCTTCTAAATCCTGATTGTTATTTAGCAAAACAGATGGCTTGTTGATTCTCATGACTGATGTATGCTATAACCTCAATTTTTTTCTTCCCTGTCAAGGGGTTGTGTATTTTCCTATATAATAGGACACTCATTAGATACATCCTGCTTTGAAACTCTTATTCCTTTTTAAAACTTTCCAAGAAGCTCTGTAGATCTTTGGGATTGAGAACTCGTGTAACCCAGATTCCTTATTCTTTCTTAGCAAAAGGTCATGTAGTTGTCCGTAAATATGGACCCCACTTCCCAGATTCATTCTCGAAAACACCATGATTCGTGTTTTGCTCATAACAAGACGGCCTGAAGTTTTCTTGGGAGTGAGGAGACAAGTAACGCAGATTTCTTATTCTTACATAGCAATAGGCTGTGAAGTTTCCTGTATGTGAGGACTCCCATTACCCAGATTCCTATTTCAAAAACCTGATTCGTGGTTACGTCTTATGAAGACGGCCAGTAGTTTTTGGGATTGAGGACTCATATAAGGAAGATTCCTTATACATCCTTAGCAATATGACATGTAGTTTCCTATATATGACGACCTCCATTACCCAACTTTCTGCTTCATTCTGCAGTATGCCAGGAGAGTTCCTGGAGACCGAGAATTCCAGTTTTTTGGATATCAAGAGAAAGATGTCCATAATGTTCTTTGGCAACAGGAACCCCAAATTCCTGGTTCCGCTACACAAGACCTCCCCAAAATGTGAAATCTTCTAAACCCAACATCTCAATTCCGACCTGCCCACGCCCAAGAATTTTCTGAACTTTGAGTCACCTGAATCGAGGAATTTTGTACCAATATACCTTTTGATTCTGGGGAATATGATTATGGTCATAGATAGTCCAGGAAACAAAAGGATTTCTAGGGCCAAATTCGTGATTAGAACTAACAAGAGGACCAGAAATATCCTGAGGATCTGTAATGACAGATTTAGCATATCCACGGAGCAAGTAGCTCTGAAAATGTAGGGACCCAGAGGCCCAGATTGCTGATTAAACCTTATCAAGAGGCCTTGTAGATTCCAGAAAATGAGAACTCCGAGAACCAGATTTCCTTTTTATTCTCAGTGAGATGCTCTGATTTTTCATGTCGATTTGGATTCCAAATTCAGTACATCAAAAGATAGATGTCCAGAAATTTCCTAGGGATGTGGATTCCGTGATTCCTGTTTACCATTAAAAGTACGTAGTAAACATTTGGCAAGTGCAAAACCCTTGTCCCGTCACAAAATAAAAAGTGACACGGAAGGAGATGGATTACAGGATCCACCGTAATACCAGTGGTACATGCAAAAATGGCAAGAAGATTCTTTTTGTCCTGGAATCTGGCCTTAGTTATTCCAAGGAACCTAACGGACTTGTAATGCCCAATACCCGTTAATAAATTTTAAGAAGACCAGAATGTTGCTGGAGGCCTGAAATGACTGATTCATAATATCTGCATTCTAAGTTGCTCCAAAACATTTGGGGAGCTCAAAGCTCTGTTTCTTGTTTGTCCCATAGCAGACATCTTGGGAATTTTTTAGATTGGAACGCATACAACAAAGATTCTTTATTCGTACTTAGTTGGAGGTCGTGTAGAGTCCTGTATGTGAGGACTCTCTTTCCCTAGATTCCTGTTTTGAAACCCTGATCCTTGTTTCTCCCTTAGTAAGATTCCATGTAGTTTTTTGATAGATGAACCGTGGAAAAGAGATTTCTTCTTTTTTATTAGCAAGAGGCCATGTAGTTTCCTGAATATGAGGCTTGCTATTACACAAATTCATGCCTCGAATCCCTGATTCTTCTTTAGGCGTCAGCAAGATGCCCTGTAGATTTTCAGGACTGATGACTCGTATAACCCAGATTCCTTATTTTTAGCAACAGTCATGCAGTTTCCTGTATAAGAGTACTCCTGCTCACAGATACTGGCATCAAAAGTTTGATTCTTGTTGAGATCTTAGGAAGACGCTGTATGCTTTTATGGAGATTGAGAAAACATTTCAATCACATTCATTAGTCTTTCTTAGGAAAAGTCAGTGCTGTTGCCTGTATATGAGGATTTCATTTCCCTAGTTTACGCTTCAAAAACCCAACTTCGTGTTTAGCCCTTAACAAGAAACCCTGAAGTTGTATTGGGATCGAGGACACGTATAAACCAGATTCTTTATTCTCCTTCAGCAATAGACAGTGTAGTTTCCTGTATATGAGGACTTCCATTATCCAGATTCCTACTTCCAAAACCTGAATGGTGGTTATCTCTTAGCAAGACGTTGTGTAGGTTTTTGGGATGGAGGACTCATGTAAGCATGATTCCATATTCTTCCATAGCAACAGGTCATGTAGTGTTCTGTATATGAGGACTCCCATTACTGAAATTCATGTTTCATTCTCAGCAACACGCCATGATAATTCCTGGTGACCTAGAATTCCAGTTGCTTGGATATCAAGAGAAAGACTCCCTTAAAGTTCTTGAGGAACTGGAACCCAAGATTCCTGGTCCCTTTTCAAAAGAAACCCTAAAAATATGGCGACATAGAAGCCCAGATTGCTGATTAAACCTTTTCAAGAGACTTTGTACATATACGCGATTGAGAACTCCAAGAACCGAATTCCCTTTCTGTTCTCAGCAAAATTCCCTGATTTTCCTTCTCTATGTGGATTCCAAAACTCTGTGTACAAAAATGCAGATGCCCAGATGTTTCCTAGGGACATGGAATCCATGAATCCTGGTTACATTTTTATAATTGGTACTAAATATTTGGCAAGTGCAAAACTCTCGACCTCTCTGCAAATAAAGTACAAACGGAAATGTAAGGGATTACCAACTTCATCTTA
>NW_007251676.1:0-2019 GCF_000164805.1 Carlito syrichta
GCAGCAGCCTTGCAGTTACCTGTATATAGGTACTCCTGTTCACACATACATGCGTCGAAAGCTTGATTCTTGATTAGATCTTAGGAAGACGCCATATACCTTTTTGGAGATTGAGAAAATATGTCACCCACATTCGTTATTCTTTCTTAGGAAAAGTCAGTGCATTTACCTGTATATGAGGATTTCATTTCCCTAGTTTATGCTTCAAAAACCCAAATTTGTGTTTAGACCTTAGCAAGAAACCCTGAAGTTTTAATGTGATGGAGGACACGTCTAAACCAGATTCGTTATTCTCCTTTAGCAATAGACAGTGCAGTTTCCTGTATATGAGGACCCCCATTATCCAGATTCCTAATCCCCAAACCTGAATGGTGGCTATCTCTTATCAAAACGGTCTGTAGGTTTTTCGGATGGAGACCTCGTGTAAACAAGATTCATGATTCTTCTGGAGCAACAGGTCGTGTAGTGCTCTGTATATGAGGACTCCCATTACTGAAATTCCTGCTTCATTCTCAGCACGACGCCAAGATATTTCCTGGTGACCTAGAATTCCAGTTCCTTGAATATCAAGAGAACGACTCCCATAAACTTCTTGAGAATTTGGAAACCAAGATTCCTGGTCCCTTTTCAAAAGACACACTAAAAATGTGGTGACATAGAAGCCTAAATTGCTGATTAAACCTTATCAAGAGACATTGTAGATTTAGGCGATTGAGACCTCCAAGAACCGGATTCCCTTTCCGTTCTCAGAAAGATGCCCTGAATTTCTCTGTGGATTCCAAAGCCCTGTGTACAAAAATACAGATGCCCAGATTTTTCCTAGGGACGTGGAATCCATGGATCCTGGTTACATTTTAATAATTGGTACTAAATATTTGGTAATTGCAAAACCCTCGGTCCGTTTACAAATAAAGTTCAAAATGAAATTTAAGGATTACCAAGTTCATGTTAAGATCAAAGTTACCTCCAAATATGGCAAGATTATACTTTTTTCCGGGAAACTAGCCTTAAGTGTCCTGAGGAACCTAGGGATTTGTACTACCAGATACCCGATTACAACTCTCAAGAGGACCAAAATGATGCTGGAGTCCTGAAATGACTGATTAATACTACCCATAAGCCAAATATCTCCAAAACATTAGACAAGCTCGAAGCCTTGATTATTGTTTATACCACAGCAAGGCACCCTGAGAATTTTTCGGATTGGGGACTAGTATATCACAGATTCCTTATTCTTCTTCACTGAGAGGCTGTGTAATGTCCCATTCCCCATAATACTGTTTGGAAACCCTGATTCTTGTTTTGCCATTACTATGATATCATGTAGATATTTTGATGGAGGAATCATGTAAAAGAGGTTTCTTAGTCCTCCTTAGCTAGAGATCATGTGGATTCTGCATATGAGGACTGCTATTACCTATGTTCCAGCTTCTAAACCCTGATTCTTGTTTAGCCCACAGCAGATGGCTTGTTGATTTTAAGGACTGAGGACTGGTATAACACCGATTCTTTTTCTTCCTTGGCAAGGGGCTGTGTATTTTCCTGTATATTAGCACTCTCATTAGATACATCCTGCTTCGAAACTCTGGTTTTTTTAGAACTTTCCAAGAAGCTCTGTAGATTTTTGGGATTGAATACTCGTGTAACCCAGATTCCTTATTCTTTCCTAGCAAAAGATCCTGTAGTTGCCTGTAAATAAGGACTACATTTTCCAGATTCATGCTCGAAAACACCATGATTGGTGTTTAGTCCATAGCAAGATGACCTTAAGCTTTTTGGGATTGAAGATCCGAGTAATGTAGATTCCTTATTCTTACTTAGCAATAGGCAGGTAAATTTCCTTTATGTGAGGACTCCCATTACCCAGATTCCTACTTCAAAAACCTAATTCGTGATTACGTCGTAGAAGACAGCCTGTAGTTTTTGGAATTGAGGACTCATATAAGGAAGATTCCTTATACTTCCTTAGCAATATGACGTTTAGTTTCCTGTACATGACGACCTTTATTACCCAGCTTC
>NW_007251676.1:2793-4210 GCF_000164805.1 Carlito syrichta
GATTCCTGGTTACCATTAAAAGTATGTAGTAAAAATTGGCAAGTACAAAACCCTTGTCCCTTCTCAAAATAAAAAGAGACACGAAAGGGGAAGGATTACAGGGTTCACCTTAAGACCAGAGTTACATCCAAATATGACAAGAAGATTTTTTTTGTCCTGGAATCTGGTCTTAGTTGTTCTGAGGAACATAACAGACCCGGAGTGTCCAATACCATTTACAACTTTTAAGAGAACCAGAATGTTGCTGGAGTCCTGAAATGACCAATTCATAATAACCGAATGCTAAACTGCTCTGAAATATTTGGGGAGCTCAAAGATGTGTTTCTTGTTTGTCCCATAGTAGACAACCTGGGAAGTTTTTGGATTGAGAGCGCGTACAACGATGATTCTTTATTCGTACTTAGTTGGAGGCCATGTAGTGTCCTATATGTGAGGACTCTCATTCCTTTGATTCCTGTTTCGAAACCCTGATTGTTGTTTAGCCCATAGTAAGAACACATGTAGATTTTTTGATAGAGGAACCATGGAAAACAGATTTCTTCTCTTTTATTAGCAAGAGGCCATGCAGTTTCCTGTATATGAGGATTGCTATTACCCGCATTCATGCCTCAAATCCCTGATTCTTCTTTAGCCATCAGCAAGTTGCCCGGTAGATTTTCAGGACTGAGGACTCGTATAACCCAGATTCCTTATTTTTAGCAACAGCCGTGCACTTACCTGTATATGAGTACTCCTATTCACAGATACATGTGTCGAAAGCTTGAATCTTGTTTACATCTTAGGAATACGCCGTATATTTTTTTGGAGATTGAGAAAACATGTCACCCACATTCCTTATTCTTTCGAAGGAAAAATCAGTGCATTTGCTTGTATATGATGATTTTATTACCTTAGTTTATGCTTCAAAAACCCAAATTCGTGTTTAACCCTTAGCAAGAATCCCAAATTCCTTACACTTTCTTATCAAAAGTTCATGTAGTTGCCTGTAAATAGGGACTCCATTTTCCAGATTCATGCTTGAAAACACCATGATTCGTGTTTAGCCCGAAGATGACCTTAAGCTTTTTTGGGATTGAGGACGCGTGTAATGCAGATTACTTATTCTTACTTAGTAATAGGCACTGAAGTTTCCTGTATATGAGGACTCCATTTACCCAGATTCGTACTTCAAAAATGTGATTCGATGTTACGACTTAGGAAGACAGCCTGTAGTTTTGGGACTGAGGACTCATATAAGAAATATTCCTTATACTTTCTTACCCATATGACGTGTAGTTTCCTGTATATGTCGACCTCCCCTACCCAGCTTCCTGCTTCACTCTGTAGGATGCCAAGACAGTACCTGTAGACCGAGAATTCCAGGTTTTTTGGATATCAAGTGAAGACGTCCATAATGTTCTTTGGGAACTGGAATCCA
>NW_007251677.1:0-1590 GCF_000164805.1 Carlito syrichta
CTGGCTAGCTAATTGAATCAACTACTTAATTCTGCTGACTAGCTTGTTAGCTAGCTAGGTAGAGAGCTAGTTAAGTTAGCTGTTTAG
Organism: Carlito syrichta; assembly: GCF_000164805.1. Taxonomy (NCBI): domain Eukaryota; kingdom Metazoa; phylum Chordata; class Mammalia; order Primates; family Tarsiidae; genus Carlito; species Carlito syrichta. The sequence continues at coordinate 88 of NW_007251677.1, forward strand.
TCAGCTGGCAAACTAGTTAAGTCTACTAGTTGTGCCACCTGGCTAGCTGGTTAAGTCAGCTAGTTAAGTCAGCTGGCTAGCCAGCTGGATAGCTAGGTATCGAGCTAGTTAATTAAACTGGTTAGTCAGCTGGATAGTTATTTAAGTAAACTAGTTAATTTATCTGGCTTCCCAGCTGGTTAGCTAGGTGTCTAGCTAGTTAAGTCAGCTGGCTAGCTAGCTAATTCATCTCATTAAGTCTGCTAGCTAGTCAGGTTGCTATTCAGCTAGCTAGTTAGTCAGTTAGCTTGACAGCTAGTTCGTCAGCTAGATAGTTGTCATTTAGCCAGTAGCCAGATAGCTAGCTAGTTAAGTCGGCAAGTTAGAGAGTTAGCCTGTTTGCTAGCTAGTTATGTCAGCTAGATAGTCAGCTATCTAGTCAGCTAGCTCGTCATTATCTAGCAAATCAGCTAGTTACTTAGCTAACCAGTCAGCTAGCAAGTCAGCTATCTGTTCAGCTAAGTAGTGGGTTTGCTTGCTTTCCATCAGGTCAGCTAACTATTCAGCTCCTTCACATGACCATTCAGCAAACTAGTCGGCTCACTCACCAGCAAACAGGTTAACAAACTTGACGACTCACTCACAGGACAAGTCAGTTAACTAATTGGTTTACTCGCCAGTCAACTAGTTAATCAGATCATGGGTTGGCTCGCTCACCAGTCAACTTAAGGCAGCTCACCTGTCGGCTCACCGCTGGTTAAGTTGGCTCACCAGTCGGCTCTATTGCTGGTCAAATTTTTTTTTTTTTTGAGTTGGAGTCTCACTCTGTGGCCCAGACTGGAGTGCAGTGGCCGCTTCTGGCCACCGCAACCTCGCCTGCTGGGATCCGGCGATCCTTCCGCCTCAGCCTTCCGAGTAGCCGGAATTACAGGCACACGCTACCACACCCGGCTGATTTTTTGATTTATTGTAGAGATGAGGTCTCGCTGCCCAAAATATTTAAGTCTTCTGAGCTGTTGCTCACATGCCAGCCGACTAAATTGAGCTTACCAGTTAACTCACAGGCCTGCAGCTAGTTAAGTCAGCTGACCAGTCGGCTCACTCGCTGGCCCACTAGTTAAGTCAGCTGACAACTCAACTCAATCGCCGGCCTACTAGTTAAGTCAGCTGACAAGTTGGTTCACTCACTGACCGGCTAGTTAATTCAGCTCTCTTGGCTCACTCACAGGCCGACTAGTTAAGTCAGCTAACTGGTCAGCCTACTAGCCGGCCAACTAGTTGAGTCAGCTAACCAACTGGCTGACTAATCGGCCAACTTGTCAGCTTATAAGGTAGCTCAGCTAACTTGTCAGCTGACTAGTTAGACAGCTAACTAGTTTGCCAACTAGTTGGCCGACTAGTTAATGCAACAAACCAGCATGCCAACTAGTTAACCGAGCTAACTAGTTGGCCAACTCGTCAGTCAACTAGTAGACCCAGCTAACTAGTTGGTCAACTAATCGGCCAACTTGTTAAGACGGCTAA
>NW_007251677.1:1610-7150 GCF_000164805.1 Carlito syrichta
CCAGTCGACTTAAGGCAGCTCACCTGTCGGCTCACCGCTGGTTAAGTTGACTCACCGGTCAGCTCTATTGCTGGTCAAATATTTAAGTCTTCTGAGCTGTTTCCTCACATGCCAGCCGACTAAATTGAGCTTACCAGTGAGCTCACAGGCCTGTGGCTAGTTAAGTCAGCTGACCAGTCAGCTCACTCGCTGGCCCATTAGTTAAGTCAGCTGACAACTCAACTAAATCGCTGGCCTACTAGTTAAGTCAGCTGACAAGTTGGTTCACTCACTGACCGGCTAGTTAATTCAGCTCTCTTGGCTCACTCACAGGCCGACTAGTTAAGTCAGCTAACTGGTCAGCCTACTAGTCGGCCAACTAGTTGAGTCAGCTAACCAACTGGCTGACTAATCGGCCAACTTATCAGCTTATAAGGTAGCTCAGCTAACTTGTCAGCTGACTAGTTAGACAGCTAACTAGTTTGCCAACTAGTTGGCCGACTAGTTAATGCAACAAACCAGCATGCCAACTAGTTAACCGAGCTAACTAGTTGGCCTACTCGTCAGTCAACTAGTACACCCAGCTAACTAGTTGGTCAACTAATCGGCCAACTTGTTAAGACAGCTAACAAGTCGGCCAAGTAGTCATCCAATGTGTTAAACCAACTAACTTTTTGGAAGACTTGTCAGCCAACAAGTTATGTCACCTAGTTAACTCGTTAACCAATTAGTTACATCAGCAAATTTACTCATTTACCAACTAGTTAAAGCAGTTAGCTAACTCATTAACCAACTCGTTAAATCAGCTAGCTATCTCATTAGCCAACTATTTAAGTCAGCTAAGTCTGCTAGCTAAACAGCTAGCAAGCTAACTCAGCTAGCTAAGTCAACTAGTTAACTAATTAACTCGCTTTTTAGGTCAGCTACTTAGGTCTGCTACCTAAGTAGTTAGCTAATTTGATAAGTCAGCTAGTTATTCAGTTAGTTAAATAGTTAGCTACATATTTAATTCAGGTAGTTAAGTAAGCTAGCTAATTAGTTATCAGTCAGTTAAGTAAGCTAGCTAAGTAGTTAAGTTAGCTAGCTAAGTCAGCTGGTTAAGTCAGCTTTCTAGTTTAGTCTGCTGCTTAATACATATAGCTAGCTAGATAGTAAATGAGTTAAGTCAGTAGGTTGAGTCAGGTATTTAGCTAGTGAACTGAAGGGTTAAGTCAGCTGGTTGATTCAGCTAGCTAGCAAGTTAGCAAACGGGTTGAGTGAGATCGTTCAGTAGGCTAGCTAGCTAGTTAGCTAACGAGTTAAATCAGCTGGATGCGTCAAATAACTAGCTAGTTTGCTAACGAGTTAAGTAAGCAGGTTAAGTCAGTTAGCTAGCTTGTGAGCTAAGGAGTTAAGTCAGATAATTAAGAAAACTAGCAAGAACGTTAGATAAGCATTAAACTAACTAGTTAGCTAGCTAGTTAAGTCAGTTGGATAGCAAGATAAGTCACCTAGTTAAGTCAGCTCGTTGGCCAGCAGGTTGGCTAGGTAGTTAGGTAGTTAAGTCAGCTGGCAAGCCAGTGGGCTATGTAGGTAGGTAGCTAGTTAAGTCAGTTGGTTAGCCATCAGGCATCTAGTTATGTCAGCTAGTTAAGTCAGCTGATTATCCAGCTGTCTAGCTAGGTAGCTAGCTAGTTAACTCTGCTGGATAGCCAGCTGGCTACTTCTTTAAGTCAGTTAGTTAAGTCAACTGGCTAGGCTGCTGTCTAGCTAGTTAGATAGGCAATTAAGTCAGCTGGCTACCCAGCTGGCTAGCTAGTTAAGTCAGCTGGCTAGTCAGCTTGCTAACTCAGTAGCTAGCTAGTTATGTCAACTGTATGGCCAGCTGGATTGATAGTTAAGTCACCTAGTTAAGTCAGCTGACTAGCCCTCTGGGTAGCTAGAAAGCATGTTATTTATTCAGCTGGCTAGAAAGTTGGCTAGATAGATATGTCACCTAGTTAATTCAGCTGGATAGCTAGGTGGTTAGCTGTTTAGCAAGGTAGTTGATTCACCTGGCTAGAAAGCAGGCCAGCTAGTAAAAACAGTTGCTTAAGCTAGCCAGCTAGCTAGGTAGTGACCTAGTTAAGTCAGTTCGCTATCCAGCGGGCTAGTAAATTAAGTTGGCTAGTTAAGTCAGATGGCTCTCCAGGTGGCTATAGAGATAGAGAGCTAGTTAAGTCAGCTGGTTAGCCAGCTGGATAACTAGTTAATTCAGCTAGTTTAGTCACCTGGCTGTCCAGCTCCTTAGCTCGTTAATCAATTAGTTATGTCAGCTGGCTAACCAGCTGGGTAGCTAGTTATGTCACCTCGTTAAGTCACTTGGATAGTTAAAAAGCTAGTTAAGTCAGATGGCTAGACAGCTAGACAGCTGGCTAGCTAGTTATATCAGCTAGTTATTTCAGCTGGCTAGCTAAGTAGCCAGCTAATTAAGTCAGCTAGTTATGTCAGCCATCTGGATAGTTAAGTTAGCTAGATAAGTCAACTAGCTAGTTATATAGCTAGCAAGGTATATAGCTAGTTATTTCACCTTGTAAAGTCAGCAGGCTTGCTAGGTAGCTAACTAGTTAAGTCAGCTGGTTTAGTCAGCTGCCTAGCTGAGTAACTAACTAGTTAAATCAGCTGGTTAGCCAGTAGCTAGCTAGTTAGGTCAGTTACTCAAGTTAGCTCACTAGCTAGCTGGATAGCTAGCTAGATAGTTAAGTCAGCTGGCAAGAATGCAGGATACGTATGTAGCTAACTACATACGTATGTAGCTAAGTCAACTGGCTTAGGCTAGTCAGGTAGGTGGCCAGCTAGTTAAACCGGCTGGCCAACCAGCTGACCAGCAAGGTGGCTGGCTAGTTAAGCCGGCTGGCTATCCGGATGTCTAGTCAGCCAGCTGGCTATTTAAGTTGGCTGACTAGCCAGGTTGCCAGCCTGCTAGCAAGCTAACCGGCTGCCTAGCCAGCTAGCCATCCAGGTAGCTAGCTAGTTAAGCCATCTGGCTAGTCATCTAGCCAACCAGGTAGCTAGTTAATTAAGTCAGCTGGCTTGCCTGCTAGCCAGCCAACTACCTCGTCAGCTAGTTAATTCAGCTAGCTAGCCAGCTAGCTAGTTAAGTCAGCTAGCTAGTCAGCTAGCTAGTTAATTCAGCTAGCCAGCTAACTAGCCAGTTTGCTAGCTAGTTAAGTCAGCTCACTAGCCAACTAGATAGCTTGTTTGCTAGCTAGATATGTCAGCTAGATAGCCAGTTAGCTAGTCAGCTAGCAAGTTACGTCAGCTAGCAATTCAGCTAGTTACTTAACTTTCTAGTCAGCTAGCAAATCAGCTAGCTGCTCAGCTAATTAGTGGGCTCACTCACTATCCATCAGGTAACCGAAGTAGTCAGCTCCATCGCCTGCTTACCATTCATCAAATTAGTCGGCTCACTCACAAGTGAACAGGCCGCTAACTAGTCACCTTGCTCGACAGCCAACTAGTTAAGTAAGCTCACCAGTTGGCTTAGTAGCCAACCGAATAGTTAAGGCAGCTCACCAGTCAGCTCACTCACTGGCCAATTAGCTAAGTTGGCTCACTGGTCGGATCATTTGCTGGCCGACTTGTTAATACTTCTGACCAGTTGGCTCACTCACCAGCTGACTAAATTCGGCTGACCAGTGAGCTCACTCACTGGTCGACTAGTTAAGTCAGCTGACAAGTCGGCTCACTTGCAGGTCGACAAGATAAGTCAACTCACCTGTTGGCTCACTCGCTGGCCGAGTAGTTAAGTCAGCTACCTGGTCTGCTGACTAGCCGGCCAACTAGATAGGTCAGCTAACCAATCAGATGACTAGTCGACCAACTTGTAAGCTGACAAGTTAGCTCAGCTAAATGGTCGGCCGACAAGTTAGGTCAGCTTACTAGTGGGCCAACTAGTCGGCAGACTAGTATTGTCAGCAAACCAGCAAACAACAAGTTATCCATGCTAAATAGTGTGTCAACTAGTTAGTCAGCTAGTTAACACAGCTAACTAGTTGACCAACTAGTCGGCCGACTGGCTAAGCCAGCTAACAAGTCTACTGAGTAGTCAACCAACATGTTAACCCAGCTAAGTTGTCCGTCTACTCGTCAGCCAAAAATTTAAGTCACCTTACTAACTCGTTAACCAACTAGTTAAGGCAGCTAGTTAACTTGTTTACCAATGAGTTTAAACAGCTAACTCGTTAACCAACACATTAAGTCAGCTAGCTATCTCGTTATCCAACTAGTTAAGTCAGCTACCTAAGTCAGCTAGATAACAAGCTAGCTAGCTAAGTCAGCTAGCTCACTAGATAGCTATTTAAGTCAGCTACTTAAGTCTGCTACTTAACTAGTTAGCTAATTATTATATCATCTAGTTATTCATCTAGTTAAATAGTTAGCTAACTTAAATTCAGATAAAGTCAGCTAGCTAACTAGTTAAGCCACCCAGTTAAGTCAGCTATCTGAATAGATGTCAGCTACCTAAGTCAGCTACTTAAGTTAGCTTTTTAAATTAGTCAGCTGGTTAAGACAGCTACCTAGCTACTAAGCTAAAGGGTTAAGCCAACATGTTGAGTCAGATTGTTAGCTAGTTAACTAATGGGTTAAATGAGCTGGTTGAGTCAGCCAACTAGCTAGTTAGCTAACAGGTTGGCACAGCTGATTGAGTAGGCTAGCTAGATAGTTAGCTAACCAGCTAAGTCAGCTGGTTGTGTCAGCTAGCTAGCTCGTTAGCTAACAAGTTAACTCAGATGATTAAGTCACATATCTAGTGCGTTATATAATGTGTAAGCTAACTAGTTAACTAGCTGGTTAAGTCAGTTAACTAGCTAGTTAGCTAACTATTTAAGTCAGTTTGTTAGCTAGGTATCTAGCTAGTTAGGTAACAATTTATGTCAGGTGGCTAGCTAAGTAGCTAGCTAGTTAAGTCAGCCAATTAAGTCAGCTGGCTATCCAACTGGCTAGCTTTGTATTGAGCTAGTTAAGTCAGTTGGCTTGTTAGCTAGTTAGCTGGTCAATTCAACTAGATAAAGAACTGGCTATCCAACTTGCAAGGTAGTTAATGAGATAGTTGTCAGCTAGATAGCTATGTGGCTAGCTAGTGATGTTAGTGAGTTAAGTCTGCTGGCTAGCAAACTGGCTAACTGGTTAAGACAACTAGTTTAGTCAGCTGTCTAGTCAAATGGCTACGTAGGTAGCTAGCTAGATAAGTCAGCATGCTAGCCTGCAGGCTAACTGTTCAATTCACATAGTTAATTCAACTGGCTAATCTGCTAGCTAGGTAGTTAGCAAGATTGTTAAGTGATCTGGCTAGCCAGCATGCAAGCTTGCGTCAGCTAGGTAAGTGAGCGGGCTAGCCAGCTGGCTAGATAGGTAGCCAGCTTGTTAGTTATCTAGCTAGCCAACTGACTAGCTGGTTAAGTCAGCTAGTTAAGTCAGCTGACAACCAGCTTTCTTTCTAGTTAAGTCAACACATTAAGTCAGTTGTCTATCCAGCTGGTTAGGTCGTTTAAAAGCTAGTTAAGTCAGATGGCTAGCCATCTGGCTAGCTAGGTATTTTT
>NW_007251678.1:0-1039 GCF_000164805.1 Carlito syrichta
ACACAGAGGAAGTTCAGTAATGGGGGAACATTCATTAGAGAAGAGCCAGCCATTGGAGCCACAATTTGGAGCAGGACTAGTCACTTGGGCACCCATTAAGGAGGAGAGTCAGTCACTGCAAAATACATGACAGAGGAGAGCCAGTCACCGGGTCAATCTTAACAAAGGAGAGCAATTCACTAGGGGCACCCAACAGAGTGAGGGGTCAGTCACTGGTGCACCCATAGAAAGGAGGCCAGTCACTTGGATGCACAACACACATGAGGACCAGTTACTGTCACACTAATTACAGAAGACAATCAGTCACTGGATCACCAATCAAAGAGGAAGAGCAGTACAGGATGCACAAAAACAGTGGAGGAACTGTCACTGAATCACCCAACACAAAGGAGGAGCAGTCTCTGAAGCCTCAATTTTAAAGGAGGCCCTATCACTTATGTACTCATCGCAGGGAACCAGTCACTGAGACACCCATCACAGAGGAGGGCCAGTCAATGGAACATATATCACAGAAGATGAGCAGTCACAGATACACTTATCACAGAGGCAGGTTATTCACAGGGGAACCCCTCATAGCAAAGAGATAATCACTGAGAAACCCACTGAGAAGTGGTCTTGTGTTATGGCGCCAATAACAGAGAAGAGCCACTGACTGGGAAACCCATTATGCAGGAGGGCCAGTCACAAAGACAACCATCACTGAAGAGGGTCACTGTCATATGCATCACAGACTAGGTCTAGTCACTGTACACCCATCATAGAGGAGGACCTGTCTATAGATCATCCATCTAGAAGAGGGGAAGCCACGGGGTACCCACAACACAGGAAGGCCAGTCAGTGGGACACAGATCTCAGAGGGACAGTTACTGTGGCATCCATTAGAGAGGAGGACCAATCTCAAAGGGCCATATCACAGAGGATGGCTAGTCACGGTGGCCCTCCAATTAATGTCATCCAAACAGAATCTGGCTTATCAATATGGCACTCAATACAAAGAAGTGATACTCACTGGGGTATCCATCACAAAGGAGGGTTTGTC
>NW_007251678.1:2376-3129 GCF_000164805.1 Carlito syrichta
AAAGAAACTGTTACTAAGACATCCATCTCAGAAGAGTGTTATTCACTCAAACACCAATCAAAGAGGAGACCCTGTTACTGGGGCACAATTTATAGAATAGCATCAGTTACTGTGGCACTCATCATGAAGAAGGGTTAGGCACCCTTTATGGAGGAAGGACACTCACCTTGGCACCAGTTATAAAGGAAATCCAGTCACTGAGACATCCATAATATAGAAGAACCATTCACTGGGGCACAGATTAAAGAGAACACAATAACTGTGGCACCCATCACACAGGAGTTTCAGTCACTGGAGCACCCAACACAGAAGAGAAGCAGTTCACTGGGTGACAACTTACAGAGGAGGGCCACTCACTGGGACATGCATCACAGATGACAGTTAGCCACTGGAGCACCCATGATAGAAGAAGTCTATCATGGCAACATTTATAATAGTGGGTCAGTGACAAGGGCAAGGATCACAATGGAAGAACAGTCACTGGGGCATCCATCACAGAGAAGGGTCAGACTTAAGGCGCACATCCAAGAGGAGGGCTAGTCACTGAGGGACCAATCACAGAAAAGGACTAGTTAATTGGACATGCATAAGAGGAGGTACATTTACTGGAGTACCTGTCAGAAGCAGATGTGATGTGGGGAGCAGATGAGCACTGTCACTGTAGCAGGCCTTGAGTAAAGGCCCAATAGATGGTAAGGTCTCACTTAATGAATGCAAGCTCATAGGCAAGGTCTCGCTTGGAAGCTCTGCATC
>NW_007251679.1:0-844 GCF_000164805.1 Carlito syrichta
GAGAGGAGAGCCAGCAGGAACCCAGCTAGGGAAACTTGGGAACTCCTGCACCAAAGCAGGGGCAGTCATTAGCAGGGGGATCAGGGCTGGAAGGTGCCAAGCTTGGGGTAACCTCACATGTGGCAGGAGGAAGGACCGAGGGAAGAAGGTTTGCAGGAGATTTTTTCTCTCTCTCTTTCTTTCTTTCTTTCTTTCTTTCTTTCTTTCTTTCTTTCTTTCTTTCTTTCTTTCTTTCTTTCTCTCTCTCTCTCTCGCCTTGGCCTCCCAAACTGCTGTGATCACAGTCTTTCGATTTGGTCGACATCCTGGTCTTCCTGAATTGTCTTGAACTCTGGGCCAGATAAGACCCTCCCGCTGAGGCCAGCCCTCACCAATGGTTTTCTGTGCTTTGCTTGGGGTTGATGTGGGGGCTTGCTATGGTATCCAGACTGGTCTCCAGCTCCTGATCTCTGGCCATCTTCTGGTCAAGGCCTCTCTGAGTGCCAAGGAGTCGCCTGGCCATCCTCACCCTCATGAAATTTGAGAGTCATGCACTCTCTTTCCTCTAGGTGGTCCCTTGGAGGAGTGAGCAGGTCCAACATGGGGAATGATGTGGGTAGAGGGATGAGTGCCCCGGCGTAGACTTGACCCTGTACCAGGTGCTTCCCCTGGACAGAGCTCAGTGGGCAACTCCAGCCACCCAATCCGGGGTCCAGGGTCATCAGAAGGGAGTAGGTCTCATGGTTGGGCCCTGGGAGGGTTGTGAAAAATGGGCTTGCGGGCTCACACCTGTAATCCTGGCACTCTGGGAGGCCAAGGCAAGAGGATGGCGTGAGGCCCCAGGTTGAGACAAGCTCGGGCACCT
>NW_007251679.1:1385-3163 GCF_000164805.1 Carlito syrichta
CGCTGAGAGCGGGTCCCTACCCTCTAGCCTGGGCGACAGAGCAGAACTCTGACTCAGAATAATAATATCAACCACGACCAACACCACTACCAAAGGCCGGGCTCAGGTGTTCATCCTGGCATCCAGGCCCTTCAGCGGCCCAGGCGAGTGGAGAGGCTGAGACTGCGAGTTCAACACCGGCTTAGGATATTGGACAAGACCTCATCTCGGCCATCAAAAATAAATCCAAGAATTAGTCAGACGTGGTGGCACAGACCTGTGGTTCCAGCCACTGTGGTGGCTGAGGTGGGTGGATCACCTGAGTCCAGCTGTTGGAGTCCCCGGTGACCATGAGTATGCCCCTGTGCTCCAGTCTGGGCAACAGAGTGGGATTCTGACACCAAATAATAATAGTCACCATCACCACTACCACCACCACCCCTGCCACCCAGCACGAGGATTCAACCTCAGGGAGGGGAGAGAAAAAAGCCCTTTCTGGCATGTTGTTCATGGGAGGTTACAATGGTGGCCACCATGCACATCCATCACATGGCCTTGGCCAGGCACCCCAGATGGCCTGCTTGCACTCTCGACCCTCGTGCCCTGTGGCAAAGAGGAATGTGAGCTCGTGGAGCAGACGGCAACATCATAGGGCTGCCATCGGACACAAAGTGATCAAGGTGGTCCAGCAGTAATGCTGCCAGCCCTGAATCTGGTCACCTGGTCTGACACCACCGGGCAGAAGGAGGACCCCTTCCTATTCTGATAATTCCATTGTCCACCAGCCATGCGTACTTTTCCCTGGGGAGCCATGAATACCCATCATGATGCATGTGGGAGGCCAACATTTTGCGGCTAGAATCTGTTAGCCAGGCTGGTGCGCGGTGGCACAATCGTGGCTCCTGGGACGTCAACAAGCAGGGCTCAGATGGCCCTCCTGCATCAGCACCATAGCAACTGGGAGTTGGGGACACCATGCCTGATTCGATTTTGGGGACCTCTCATTGAGATGAGGTCTGGTCAAGTAGCCCGGGTTAGTGTCCAACACCAGGGCACAGGCAGAATCCCGCCTCAGCCTCCCAAGTCCTGGGGCTGATGGCCATGAGCCACAGTGCTCAACCTGGACTCACACATGCTATTGGTGGGGTCGATGCAAAGGCACATCCAGGGACAAAGGCCACCACATTCTGTGTAGCTGAGACCGTGGGCACCACCATGCGTGACTCAAGGGTTTGCGTTCGGGTGAGTGACAAGGCCTCGCTACATTGCCCAGGTATGTCCCGAACTCCCAGGCTCTCGCATTTCCCTGCCTCGGCCTCCCAAAGTCACAGTCTGATTGTCTGCAGATACACTTTTTTGGGGGAGCTCTAAACCCAAGGCTGAGGCGTCCTTCCCCAATGATCTCTGTTCACGATGATCCTAAATCCATACATAAATGGATACTTTTCTTTCCTTTTTCTTTAAGTCAGAGTCTCACTCTGTTGCCCAGGCTGGAAGGCAATGGCTCGCTTCCGGCCACTGCAGCCTTGGTTCTCTGGGATCTAGTGAGACTTACGCCCTGGACATCTGAGCAAAAGGACCGACAGGAATTGCCAACACACCTGGCTCATTTGGGATGGAGGCTAGAGATAAGGTCTTGCCTAGTTGCCCAGGAGCATCTCAAACTCGTGGGCTCAGCCCAGCCACTAGCCTCACCCTCCAATGTGCTGTGATGATGAGGGCGAACCCCCAAACTCGGCCTCAATACTCATCAAAAATGAAAAAGAAGGCCTGGAGTGGTGGCCAATGCCTGGAATCCC
>NW_007251679.1:3983-5026 GCF_000164805.1 Carlito syrichta
TGGCCATGCACCCCAGAAGGTCTACCTCCACACTCCATACTCGTGACCCATGCCAAAAATGGTGTGAGTTATGGAACAGAAGGCCCCAAGCTAGGGCAGCCATCGAGAACAGAGCCATCGATGCAGCCGGCAAAGCCACAGTCAGCCCAGTTTCCGGTCACCTGGCATGCCACCTTTGGGTGGGGGTGTTCCACCTCCTCTCCTGATCATTCCATCGTCCAAGGCCTAAGCAAAACACTCACTGTAGAGCCATGGACACGCATTGTGATGCACGTGGGAGGCGTCTCTTTTATCACCGGAGGCTCCATCGGCATGACTGGAGCATGGTGGCAAAATCATGGCTCCCAGATCCTTGACCTGCCAGCCTCAGGCAGTTCTTCTGCCTCGGCACCAAAAGCTGGGACCCCAGTGGCCACCGCGTCTGACTCAATTTTGGGGACCTCTCACTGAGACAAAGTCTAACCACCTCGCAGGGCTTGTCTCCAAACCCTGGTCTCAGGGAGTCTCCCACCTCAGCCTCCCAGGTCATGGGCCTGATGGCAGTTAGGCATGGTGTCCAGTCAGGACTTGCACATTCTGTTGGTAGAGGTGGTGCAAAGAACATACTGGGACAGAAACCACCACATCCCATGTAGCCGGGACCACAGGCCCCAACACATGAGACTCCAATGTTTGCATTCTGGGTGGTGACAAGGTCTTGCTGCATGGCCCAGGCTGGTTCCAAACTCCCGAACTACAGTGGTTCCACACCTTGACCTCCCAAAGCCACAGTCCAATTGTCTGCCAATCCACCATCTTTAGGGAACTCTAGTCCCAAGGACCGAGCCTCCTTCCCAAATGGTCTCTGTCTGTTCACAATGATCCCAACTCCATACACAAATGGATGCTCTTCTTGTTTTCCTTTTTTCATTTTTTTATATGAGACGGAGTCTAACACTGTCATCCAGGTTGGAGGGCAGTGGCTCGCTCCCGGCCACTGTAGCCTCAGACCACCGGGCTCTGGTGAGCCTTTCTCCAGACTTCCAAGCAGGAGGACCTACAGG
>NW_007251680.1:0-9519 GCF_000164805.1 Carlito syrichta
CCAGCTGACTTAACTAGCTGAATACACGAAGTAGACTGCTGGCTAGCCAGAAGACTTAACTAGCTAGCTACCTAGCTAGACAACTGTATAGCTAGCTGACATAACTAGCTGACACAACTAGACACTGGATGGCTAGCCAGCTGACTTAACTAGCTACGTACCTACTAAGCTTTCTGACTTGCTAACTGTCTTAACTACCTAACTACCTAGCTATCCTTCTGGCCAGCGAGCTGAGATAAGTAGGTGACTTAACTTGCTAGCCACCTGGCTAGCCAGCTGACTTAAAGATAGCTACCCTGCTTGGCTGCTGGCTCTCCAGCTGTCTTAGCTAACAGACATAACTAGCAACCCAGCTTACTTAAATAGCTGATTTAACTTGCTAGTCACCTATCAAGTCAGCTGACTCAACTAGCTGATTCAACTTGCTAGCTACCTAACTAGCTATCATATAACTAGCTGACTTAATAGTTGACTTAACTAGCTAGCTAGCTGACATATAAAGCTGACTTATCTAGCTAGCTGCCTATCTACCCAGCTGACTTAACTAGCTGAAATAACTAGTGAGCCAGATGGCTTCACATTTCATGTAACAAGCTTTTTAACTAGATAGCCAGCTGGCTAGACAACTGACTTAATGAGCTGACTTAACTAGCTAGCAAACTGATTAGCCAGCTGGATAAACTAGCCGACTTAACTAGTTGGCCAGTTGTCTAGCAAGGTGACTTTTATTGCCTAGCTAACTATCTAGCCAGTAGCCTAGCCAGCTGTCTTAACTAGCTGACTTTACTACTTCACTACCTAGCTAAACTGCTGGCCTGTGAGCTGACTTAACTAGGTGACTTAACTTGCTAGCCAGCTAGCTAGCCAGCTTACTTAACTACCTAGTTACCCTGCTAGGCAGCTGGTTGGCCAGCTGATTTAACTAACTGATTTAACTACCTAGCCAGTTGACTTAGATAGCTGAACTAACTGGTTGGCCACCTGAATTAACTAACTGATTTAACCAGCTAGACGGCTGGCTAGCCAGCTGACTTAATTAGCTAGGTACCTACCTAGCAATCAAGCTAGCCAGCTGAACAAACTAGGTGATTTAAATAGCTACCTTGCTGCCATAACTAGCTTACATATAAACTAGCTTCCTAACTGGGCAGCTGACTTAACTAGCTAAAATGACTAGCTAGACAGATGGCTAGCCATCTGACTTTTCTAGCTTTTTAACAAGCTAACCAGTTGGATAGCCAATTGATTTATTGTGCTGACTTAACTATCTAGCCAGCCAGTTGCTAGGTGACTTAACTAACTGACTTAACTTGCTAACCATCTGGGTGTCAGCTGACTTAATTAGCTGACTTAACTTCTCTTCCAGCTAGTTGCCAGCTGATTTAACTAGCTAACTTAACCAGCTTGTCAGCTGGCTAGGCAGATGACTTAACTAGTTGGCTACCTATCTAGCCAGCTGGGTAACCAGCTCACTTACCAGCTGACTTAAACTAGCAAACTGGCTTGCCACCTCACTTAACTTGCTAGCTATCAACATAGACAGCAAGCTAGCCAACAGACTTAACCAACTGACTTCAAAAACTATCCTGCTTGCTAGCAAGCTGATTTATCTAGCTAGCTACCTACCTAGCCCGCTGGCTAAACAGTTGACTAAACTAACTGACTTAATTAACTAGCCAGTTGCCTAGTCAACAGACTTAAGTAGCAAGCTACCTAGCTAGTCAGCTGGCTAGCCAGCTCATTTAAGGAGCTGACTTACCTAGTAGCTAGCTAGCTAGCCAGCTGACTTAAATAGTTAGTTAATTTGCTAAATAACTAGTTAGCCAGCTGACCTAAATAGTAGCTAACTAACTAACTACCTAGCTAACAAGCTGACTTAAATAGGTAGCTGCCTTGCTAGCTAGCTGTCTTAACCAGCTAGATAACTAGCTAGCTTAATCGTTATCTAACGTGCTAGCCAGGTGACTTACTCATGACTTATCTCATTAGCTAATGAACTGGCTATCTCATTAACGAATGAACGGGCTAGCTGAACTCAACCAGCTGACTTAACTCATTAGCTATCTAGCTATCCAGCTGACCATCCAGCTGCCTTAACTCGTTAGCTAAGTAGCTAGTTAGCCTAGTCAAGTAGCTGACTCAACCCATTTGCAAACTAGCTAGCTACCTGTCTTAATCCACTGAATTAACCCGTTAGTTAACTAGCTAGCAACCTGACTCAACCTGCTGAATTAACACTTTAGCTAACTAGCTAGCTAGCTGTCTCAACCCGCTGACTAAATTAGAAGCTGACTTATCTAGCGACTTAGCTAGCTAAGTTAACTACTTAGCTAGCTGAGTTAACTGGCCATCTTAGCTAGTTAGCTAGTTGACTTACTACCTGAATTAAGAGTTTGCTAACTATTTAACTGGCTGAATAGCCAGCTTACTTAACTAATTAGCTAACTAGTTAGGTAGATGATTAAGTATCTGAATTAAATAGTTAGCTATCTAGCTTAGTTACTTATCTGACTTAGCTAGCTGACTAACTAGTTGACTAGTCGATATCCAGCTGACGTAGCTAGCTGACTTAACTTGTTGACTAATCAGATAGCCAGCTGAGTTAATGAGTTGGTTAATGAGTTATATAACTGTTTTAACTAGTTGTTCAATGAGTTAAATAGCTGACTAAACTAGTTGGTTAATGCGTTAGCTAGGTGACTTAACTTAAATCTGATGAGTCAGATGACTAGTTAACTTGTTTGACAGGTTTGCTGACTACTTGGCCGACTTGTTATCTGGGTTAACAAGCTGGCCGACTAGTTGACCCACTATTTACTTTGGTTAACTAGTTCACTGACTAGTTGGCCCCCTTGCTATCTCGGTCAAGAAGTTTTGCTGGCTAGTTTGCAGACCTAACAATTCGGCCGACTAGTTGGCCGAGTACTTTGCTAATGTAACTAGTCTGCCAACTAATTAACTGACCTAACTTGTTGGCTGACAAGTTGGCCCACTAGTTGGCCAATTGGTTAGCTTACTTAATTAGTGGGCTGCCTAGTAGGCCGACCACTTAGCTGACTTATCTAGTCGGCCGGAGAGTTAGCCAACAGGTGAGCTGACTTAAGTAGTCGGCCGGCGAGTGAGCCGAGTGGTCAGCTGAATTAACTCGTCAGCTGGCTAATGAACCTACGCATGCTCTGTGATACCTAGTCTGCCGGTGAGTGAGTCAATCGGTGAGCTGACTTAACTAGTCAGCTGGTGAGACTACGACTTGTTAGCTGACCTTTTGACCTTTGAGCGAGCCAACAAGTTAGTTAAAACTGTTGGCTGATCTGTTGACTGGCGAGTGAGCCAAATAGTTTCCTGAGAGGTTTGAGTGCGAGCAAGCCTACTAGTTAGCTAACCTGATGGAAAGCAATGGAGCCCACTTGATAGCTGACCAGTTAGCTTACTTGCTAGCTGACTAGTTAGCTAAGTAACTGAGTGATTTGTTAGCTGACTTAACTATCTTAGCTGACTAGCTCGCTGGCTATCTAGCTGACATTACTAGCTAGCAAACAATATCTAGCTGTGAAGCTAGCTGACATAACTAGCTAGGTATCTGGCTAGTTAGCTGGCTAGATGACAACTATCAAGCGGACTATCTAGCTGACTAGCTAGCAGACTTAACTAGCTAGCTGAATAGGAACCTGAGTAGCTAGCTGTCTTAAAAAGCTAGCTGAATATTTAGCTGACTTGGTAGCTGACTTAACTACTAGTTGGCTAGCTGCCCGTTTTAACTAACTGACTAGAAAGTTGGCAGGCTAGCTGGCTAGCCAGCTGATTTAACCTGCTAGGTACCATGTTGGCTAGAGGGCTAGACAGCTGGCTTAACTAGCTAGTTCCCTGGCTAGCTAGCTGCCAAGGCAACCAGCTAGCTAACTATACAACTGGCTAGCTAGCTAACCAGCTAGTTTAAATAGGCAGCCGGCTGCCTGGACTGTGGGACAGAGAATCGGCTAACTAGGCAGGCACCCTGCTTGTCAACTGCCTAGCCAGCCGGTTTAACTAGCTGGCCACCTTCATGACCAGCCTGCTAAGCAGCCGGCTTCACTTGCCAGTCACCTAGCTAGCCAGTCGGCTAACCAGTTGACTTAACTAGTTGACTTAACTAGATGGCCTTCTTTCTAGCCAGTCAAACTAACTAGCTTGCTACATAGCTAGCCAGCTGGTTATCCAGCTGAATTTAAAGGTGACTTAACTACCCAGCCAGCTGTCTAGACAGCTGACTTAAATAGCAACCTACCTAAGTAGCCAGCAGGCTAGTCATCTGACTTATCATGGTCACTTAAGTATCTAGCCAGCTGACTAGACAGCTGATATAACTAGCTAGCTACCTAGCTAGCATGCTGGCTTTCCAGCTGACTTAATTATCTGAATTAACTAGCTAGCCAGCTGGCTGGCCAGCTGACTTAATTGCCTAGATACCTAGCTGGCCAGCAGGCTAGCGAGCTGACTTAACTAGCCGATTAAACGAAATATCCAGCTGGATATTAACCAGCTAGCTACCTAAATAGTCACCTGGATAGCCAGCTGACTAAACTAGCTGCCATAACTAGACGCCTGATGGCTAGCCAGCTGACTTAACTAGCTACCTACCTGCATAGCCTGCTGGCTTGCCAGCTGACTTAACTACCTAACTACCTAAGGAACCTGCATGCCAGACAGCTGACTTAACTAGCTAAACAGCTGGCAGCCCATCTGAACTAACTAGCTGGATAACTAGATGACTAAACTAACCGAATTAACGAGCTAGCCAGCTGACTTAACTAGCTGACTTAACTCGCTAGCTACCCAGCTAGCCAGCTGATTTAACTAGCTGCTTTATCTAGCTAGCTATCTAGCTAGGTATCATATAACTAGCTGACATGACTAACTGACTTAACTAGCTAGATAACTGACATATCTAGCTGATTTAACCAGTTAGATTCTGTGGTAGCCAGCTGACTGATCTAGCTGAAATAAATAGCGAGCCAGCTGCCAGCCCATCTGAACTAATTAGTTTTTTAACTAGCTAGCAAGCTGGCTTGACAACTGACTTAATATGCTGACTTAACGATCTACTCAACTGGTTATCCCGCTGACTAAATTAGCTTAATTTACTACTGGTCAGCTGGCTAGCCTGTTGACTTAATTGTCTAGCTATCTAGCTAGCCAGGGGCCTTGCCAGCTGACTTAACTAGCTGACTTAACTAAGTAGCCAACTGGTTAGCCAGCAGGCTTAAATAGCTATCTACCTACCTAGACAGCTGAATAGTCAGCTGATTTATCTAGGTGACATAACTAGATAGTCTGATGGCTACCCAACTGACTTAACTAGCTACCGACCTACATAGCCTGCTGGCCTGCCAGTTGACTTAACTACCTAATTACCTACCTAATCTGCTTACCAGCTAGCTGACTTAGCTAGGTGACTTAACTAGCTAGCCAGTTGGCTGGCCAGCTGACTTAACTCGATAGATATTCTGATAGGCATCTGGCTAACCAGCTGACTTAACTAACTGACTTAACTAGCTAGCGAGTTGAATTAACTAGCTGACTTAACTAGCTAGCTACCTAGGTAGCCAGCTGACTTAACTACCTGACTTAATTAGCTAGCTACCTTGTTAGCCAGTTGGCTGGTGAGCTAACTAAACTAGCTGACTTAACAGGCTAGTCATATGGCTAGACAGCTGACTTAACTAGCTGACTCAACTAGATAGTTGGCTGGCCAACTGAATAATTTAGCTGAATTAACCAGCTTGCCAGCAGGGTAGCCATTTGACTTAATTAGCTAGCTACCTAGCAAGCCAGATGAGAAGCAAGCTGAACTAAGTAGCTGTTTTAAATAGTTATACAGCTGAATAGGCAGCTGACTTAACTAGCTTGCTACTTAGCTAGACAGCTATAAAGCCAGCTAAATTAATTAGTTGATTTAACTGGCTAGTCTCATAGCTAGCCAGCTGACTCAACTAACTGATTTAACTAGACAGCTGGCTAGCCATCTGAATTAACTAACTCTCTACCTATCTAGCTAGCTGGCTAGCTGCTGACTTAGTGAGCTGCCTTAGTTAGCTAACCAGCTGGCTAGCCAAATGACTTAACTGACTCGCTTCCTAGCTAGCCAACTGGCTTGCCAGATGTCTTAAACAGCTTGCTTGCTTTCTAGTCAACTGAATTAACTAACTTGATATATCACTAGCAAGCTGGCTAGCCAACTGACTTAACGTAGTTACTTAATTCGCTAGCCAACTATCCAGCCAGTTGATTTACGTAGCAAGCTACCTTGCTAGCCAGTTGGCTAGGCAGTTGACTTAACTAGGTGACTCAACTATCTAACCTGTGGGCTAGACATCTGACTTAACTGTCTAGTGACATAGCTAGACAGGTGTCTAGGCAACTGATTTAACTAGGTGACTTATAGCTAGCCAGCTGGCAAGCAGGCTGACCTAACTACCAATCTACCTAGCTACCTAGCTAGCCAGCTCGATAGCCAGCTGTATTAACTAGTTAGCTGCCTATGTAGTGTGCTGGCTTGCCAGTTGACTTAACTACCTTGCTACCTAGCTAACCAGCTGGCTAGTAAGCTGCCTTAACTAGGTTACTTAAATAGCTAGCTAACTAGCAAGCCAGCTAACTTAGCTAGCTAGCTTCCCAGCTAGGCAACTGGCTAGCCGACTGACTTAAATTGCTGACTTAACTAGATAGCAAGCTGACCTAACTACCTTACTTAACCAGCTAGTTACCTAGCTATACAGCTGGGTTAACTAGCTGTCTTAACCATCTAGCTACCTAGCTAGCTATCTAGCTAGCCAGCTGCCATATCTAGCTGACTTAACTAGCTACCTAACTGACATAACTATCTGACTTATATAGCTAGATTCCTAGTCAGCCAGCTGACTTAACTACCTGAAATAACTAGCTGGCCAGATGGCTAGCCATTTAACATAACTAGCTTTTTAACTAGTTAACCAGCTGGATAGCCAACTGACTTAATGAGTTGACTTAAATACCTAGACTGCTGGTTTTCAGCAGACTTAACTAGCTGACTTAACCAGCTACTCAGCTGGCTACACAGCTGACTTAACTAGCTGGCTACCTATCTAGCCAGCTGGCTAGCCAACTGACTTACCTTGCTGACTTAAGCTAGCAAGCTGGCTAGCTAGCTAACTAACTAATCTAGCTAGCTACCTACCTAGCCAGCATGCTAGCCAGCTAACTTACGTAGGTAAATTGAACAGCTAGGCTGCTGGTTAGTAAACTGATTTATCTAGCTATCTACCTACCTACCCAGATGGCTAGACAGATGACTAAACTAGATTATTTAGCCACCTAGCCAGTTGGCTATCCATCGGACTTAACTCACTGACATCACTAACTAGGAAGGTAGCTATCTAGCTGAGTTAACTAGCTAGCTACCTACCTGACCAGTTGGCTACCCAGGTCTCTTAACTAGCTGAATTAAGCAGCTAGCCAGCTGCTGAACCAACTGATTTAAATAGCTCACTACCTAGTTAGCCAGCTGGCTAGCCAGCTAACTTAACTAAATGACTTAATAAGCTAGCTGCCTAGTTAGCCAGCTGATTTAATATTTAACTAACTACCTAGCTAGCTGGCTGACTTAAATAGTAAGCTAACCAGCTAACTACCTAGCTAGCAAGCTAGTTAGCTGCCTAGTTTGGTAGCTGATTTAACCTACTCCAATACTAGCTATCTTAATCGTTATATTTCATGCTAGCTAGCTTACTTAATCATCTGACTTAACTCATTAGCTAACAAGCTAGCTAGCTGACTCAACCAGCTGACTTTACTCTTTAGCTAACTAGCTAGCTAGCTGACTCATCCAGCTGACTTAACTCGTTAACTAACTTTCTAACTAGCCTACTCAAGCATCTGACTCAACCCGTTTGCTAACTAGCTAGCTAGCTAGCTGACTCAATCAGCTGACTTAACCCATTAGTTAACTAGCTAACTACCTGACTCAACCTGCTGTCTTAAACCTTTAGCTAACTAACTAGCTAGCTGTCTTAATGAGCTGACTAAATTAGAAAGTTGACATAACTATCTGATTTAACTAGGTGACTTTACTTTGCTAGGTGACTTAACTGGACTACTTAACTCATTAGCTAGCTGACTTAACTACCTGAATTCAATATGTAGCTAACTATTTAACAAGCTGAATATCTAACTGATTTAATAATTGGCTATCTAGTTATGTAGCAGACTTAAGTAGCTTACTTAAATAGTTAGCTAACTAGTGCACTAGCTGACTTAGCAAGCTGACTTAGCTAGCTACCTTTTTAGCTAGCTGACATAGGTAGCTGTCTTAACTATTTGGCTAACGAGGTAGCTAGCTGACTTAACGAGTTGGCTAAGGAGTTAACTATCTGTTTTAACTAGTTGTTAAATGAATTAATTTGTTGACATAACTAGTTTGGTTAACGAGTTAACTGGGTGTCTTAACCTGTTGGCTTATGATTCGGCCTACTACTTCGCTGGTTAAGCATATTGACTGACTACTAGGCCGATGTGTTAGCTGGCTTAACATGTTGGCAGAATAGTTGGCTGACTAGTTAGCTGGGTTAACAAATGTACAGACGTGTTGGCCCACTAGGTAACTCGCTTAACCATTTGACAGGCTTGTCTGCTGACCTAGTTAGTCAGACGACTACATGGCCAACTAGTTAACTGGCATAACTATTCGGCCTACCAGTTACAGAGCTAACTTGTCAGCTGAAAAGTGTGCCAAATAGTCAGCCGATTGTTTAGCTTAGTTAACTACTTGGCCGTCTAGTCGCCTACTAATTAGCTGACTTAACTAGTCGACCGGCAAGTGAGCCAACTGTTCAGCTGAATTAAGTAGTCAGCCAGCTAATGAACTGAATGGTCAGCTTACTTTAGTTGGCTGGTGAGTGAGCCGTCTTGTCAGAAGACTTACCTAGTCGGCCTGCAAGTGAGCCGTCAGTTGAGCCAACTTAACTACTCGGCCTGCAGGTGAGAAGTGTGAGCTGCCTTAACAAGTAAGCTGGCTGTTGGGAGCCAACATCTACAGCTATACAGTTGAGGACTATGAAGGCCCATGTTGGAGATTCGCTTTTGACACAAAAGCATCAGTTACATCTATAGTGTTGATATATGACTAGTGACCAGTTTGTATATATGACAAAAATTTATATTATCTAGAAACAAACTTTTACACTGTTAGACTAAAATCTCGGGTAAGACCTTACAGCAGAAACATTCTGTGCTTTAAGTTTCTATTTCTCTCTGATCTTCTGAGCCATTCTTAAGTTTCTGTCTCTCAGAAGTAACCATACAGCCTTTATTCCTGTAAGCAGAAATTGTGCTAATAGTTTTGTTTTCCTGCCTCTAGTCAGGCAGAACGTTCCAAATTTCATTATGTGCCAAAACCCTTAGCCTGCTTCTGCCCCTAGCCATCGTCATGGCAACTGTGCCTTTTCTTGTCCAAAGGTGTGACAACCACTATTTGATTTATTCACTTAGACCAGAAATTTTATAAGG
>NW_007251681.1:0-614 GCF_000164805.1 Carlito syrichta
AATGGAGTTGAATTGATTGGAATACAACGGAATGGAATGAAATGGTGAGGAATGCTATGGTATGGAGATGAAGGGAACGGAGGGAAATGGAGTTGAATGTTCAGGAATGGAGAGGAATGGACTAGAATGGAAAGGTGTGCAATGGAATGGAATGGAATGGAAAGGAATAGCATGGAATGGAATGGAATTGGCAGGAGTGGAATTCAGTGGAAATCAAGTGAATGTAGAGGAATGGAAAAAATGTAATGGAATGGATTGGAATGGAGAGGAATTGAATGGAATAGAATGGAAATGAAGGAAAAGGAATGGAGAGGCATGTAATAAAGAGGTATAAAATGGATTGGAAAGGAATGGAGAGGAATAGAAAGGAAAGGAGAAATCGAAAGCAATGGAATGGAATGGAGAGGAAAGGAAGGAAGGGAGATGCATGGAGAGTAAAGTAATGGAATTGAATTGATTGGAATACAATGGGATGGAATGAAATGGTGAGCAATAGAATGGAATGGAGATGAATGGTATGGAGGGGAGTAAAGTTGAATGTTGAGAAATGGTGAGGAATGGGCAGGAAATTATGTAATGTAATGGACCTGAATGGAAAGGTATGGAATGGAAAG
>NW_007251681.1:1697-2665 GCF_000164805.1 Carlito syrichta
GGAATAAAATGGAATGGAATTGAATGGAATGAAACTCAATGAAGAGGGATGGAATGGAATGAAATGTAATGGAATGCTGTAGAATGAAGAATAATGGAATGTAATGGAAAGAAATGCTATGGAGTGGAATGGATGGCAGGGGAATGAAGTGGAAGGGAATGAAATGCAAAGGAAAGTAAAGGAATGCAATGGAATTCATATGAATGGAAAAGAAAGAAAAGGAAGGGAAAGTAAAGGAATGGAGAGGGATGGAATGGAATGAAATGGAATGGAATAAAGCCAAGATGAATGGAATAGAATGGAATGGAACAGAGTGGAGTGGAATGGAGAGGGAATGAATGGAATAGAAAGGAATGGAATGGAATGGAGAGAAGGGGAGAGGAAACTAATGAATTGGAATTGAATAGAATGGAAATGAATGGAGAAAAGTGTAATGGAATGGAAAAGAGATGAATGTATTTGAGAGGAATGGAGACGAATTGAAAGGAACGGAGACGAATGGACAGGAATACAATGTAATGTAATGTATTGGAATGGAATGGAGAGGAATGGCATGGAATGGACTGGACATGAATGTAAAGGAAAGGAATGATATGGAATGGAATGGAATGGATTGGATTGAGAGGATTGGAAGGGAATTGAATTAAATGGGAAAGAAACGAATGGAACGGAGAGGAATGGAGAGTAATGAAATGGAACGGAATGGAATGTAATGGAACGGAAAGAAGGGGAGAGGAATGGAATGGAATGGAACGGAATTGAAAGCAATGGAATGGAATGGAGAGGGAAGGAAAGGGATAGAATACGATGAAATGCAAAGGGATGGAATGGAATGGTATGGAGAGTAATCGAGAGCATAGGAACGGAATGCAATGGTTTGAAAGGAATGGAATGGAAAGGAGAGGAACGGATGAAATGGAGAGTTATAGATTTAAATGCAATGGAATGTAATGGAAAAGATTGGAATT
>NW_007251681.1:3641-4550 GCF_000164805.1 Carlito syrichta
TGCCATGTAATGGAATGGAATGGAATGCAATGGGATGGAGATGAATTTAATGCAATGGAATGGAATACTTTGGGGTGAACGGAATGCAGGGGAATGTAATGGATTGGAATGGAATGGAGAAGAAAGGAGACGAGAGGATTGGAATGGAGCAGAATGGTTTGGGATCAAATTGACAGGAATGGAATGGAACGGAATGGAGATGAATGGAATGGAGAATATGGAGACGGATGGAGTGGAATGGAGAAGAATGCTATGTAATATCATGAAATGGAAGGTAATGGAATGGAAAGGAATGACATTGAAAGGACAGGATGGGAGAGGAATGGCATGGAATGGACTGGTTGGAAGGAAATGGTATGAAATGGAATGAATGGAAGTAAATGGAGAAGAATGGATTTGACTGGAATGTAAAGGAATGTATTGTATCGAAATTTTAAGGAATGGAGGGGAATGCAATTTAATGGAATGAAATGAACTGTAATGGCGAGAAATCTCATGGAATGAAATGGAATGCAGAAGAATGGAATGGAAAGGAGATAAATAGATTGGAGTGTAATGGAGACGAATAGATAGGAATGGAGAAGAATGCACAAAACTTTATTTAATGTAATGGATTGGAATGGAATGGAGAGGAATAGAATGGAGAATAATGGAAGGGAATTTAATGGAATGGAGAGTAAAGGAATGGAATAGAATGGAAAGGAGAAAAATGGAATAAAAAGGAATGGAATTGAATGGAAGGGAGTGGAGAACACATGCTATGGAAAGGAAAGGAATGCAGTTGAATGAAATGGAATGGAGAGGAAATGAGAGGAATGGAATGGAATGGAGTGGAGAGCAATGGAAAGACATGGGATGGAGATGAATGGAATGTAGAGGAATTGAGACAAATGGAGAGGAATGACCAGG
>NW_007251682.1:0-22781 GCF_000164805.1 Carlito syrichta
AAAGGAAAAATTCTAAAGGCAGCAAGAGAAAAAAGACCAGACTATCTACCAGGAAAAATCAATTAGAATAGCAGCAGATTATTCACAGAAACCCTTCAGGCTAGGAGAGCCTGGAGCCTTATCTTCAAAGTCCTAAAGGATAAACAATTTCAACTAAGAATAACCTACCCAGCCAAGCTAAGCTTCATCAGTGAGGGAGAATTAAAATCTTTCCCAGATATCCAATCCCTAAGAACTTACGCCGCCACCAGACCACCTCTACAGGAAACACTTAAGAAGTACTGAACACAGAAGAAAAAGAAAAAAGAACAACAACATTCTTCACAAGAGTACAGGCAAAAGATTAAAAACACACATGAACCAACTCCAAAACCCAAAGAAAGACAACAAATAAACAGGAACAACTCTGTAAGAACCTTATGACAGGGATCAATTCTTGCATTTCATTATTAGCCTAAATGTGAATGGAATAAATGCACCACTGAAAAGACATAGAATGGCAAAATGGAAAAATATCATCAGGCAACAATCTATTGCCTTCAAGAGACCCATCTCACTAGAAAGGACATACACAGACTCAAAGTAAGAGGATGGGAAACAAATTTTCAGGCGAATGGAACACAAAAGAAAGGAGAAGTAGCCATCTTAATTTCAGACAAAATACCCTTCAAAGTATGAAAAATCAAAAAAGATACAGAAGGCCACTACATAATGATAAAAGGTTCAATCCATCAGCAAGAAATATCTATCCTAAACATATATGCACCCAACATAGGTGTGCCAACTTCATAAATCAACTTCTTGGAAAACTAAAGAAAGATATTGACTCTAACACTATCATAACTGGGGACTTTAATACCCCACTCACAACCCTAGACAGATCATCAGGACAAAAAATCAGCAAGGAGATCCGGAACCTCAATGTGACTTTGGACCAAATGGACTTAATTGATACCTACAGAACACTCCATCCAAAGACCACAGAATACACATTCTATTCATCACCACATGGAACACATTCTAAGATCGACCACATACTCGGCCATAAATCAAGCATAAGCAAATTTAAAAGGACCGAAATTCTACCAAACACCTTCTCAGATCACAGTGGAATAAAAATAAATATTGACACCAACAAAGTCCCCCCAAAACCCACAAAGACATGGACACTAAACAGCATGACGCTAAACAACTCCTGGGTCAATGACGAAATCAAAACAGGGATCAAAAGATACCTGGAAACAAATGAAAATGAAGAAACATCTTACCAAAATCTCTGGGATGCCCTGAAAGCTGTAATAAGAGGGGAATTTATATCCCTACAAACACACATGAAGAAAATGGAAGGAACAGAAATTCACAACCTAACAAGCCACCTAAAGAAGCTGGAAAAGCAAGACCACAAAAACCCTAATTTCAGCAGAAGAATCCAGATCACCAAAATAAAAGCCCAAATCCAGGACATAGAAGACAAAAAGATGATACAAAAAATCAATGAAACAAAAAGCTGGTTCTTCGAAAGGGTAAACAAGATTGATGATCCCCTAGCTAGACTGACCAAGAAAAAATGAGAAAAAAACCAAATAAGCATAATAGAAACACAAAAGATGAAGTCACATCTGACCCTGAAGAAATACAAAAGATCATTAGAGACTACTACGTACACTTGTATGGAAACAAACTTGAAAACCATAAGGAAATGGAGGACTTTCTGACATCACACAACCTACCTAGGTTGGAACAAGAAGAAATTGAGACCCTAAATAGACCAATAACAATCAAGGAAATCGACCACGTAATAAGAAAACTTCCTACAAAAAAAAGCCCTGGTCCAGATGACTTTCCAGCAGAATTCTACAAGACATTCAAGGAAGAGCTGATACCAATCTTACTGAAGGTATTCCAGGCTATTGAAAAAGATGGAACTCTCCCCAAATCATTTTATGAAGCCAACATCACATTGATACCCAAGCCAGGTAAAGATCCAACAAAGAAAGAGAACTACAGGCCAATATCTTTGATGAACATAGATGCTAAAATTCTCAACAAGATCCTAGCAAACCGGATTCAGCAATACATCTCAAAAATCATCCACCATGACCAAGTAGGCTTCTTTCCTGGCATGCAAGGCTGGTTCAACATTCGTAAAACCATAAATGTAATTAAATACATCAACAGATGTCAAAACAAAAACCACATGATCATATCATTAGATGCAGAAAAAGCTTTTGATAAAATCCAGCACCCCTTCTTGATAAAAACCCTTGAACATCTAGGCATACGGGGAACATACCTCAAAATAGTAAAAGCCATCTACGAGAAACCCACAGCCAGCATACTCCTAAATGGACAAAAATCAGAACCAATTCCCCTGAAAACTGGAACTAGACAAGGATGCCCACTCTCTCCCCTCCTGTTCAACATAGTATTGGAAGTCCTGGCTAAAGCATCAGAGAAGAGGAGGCAATCAGAGGTATTCAAATAGGAAAAGAGGAAGTCAAGTTATCTCTCTATGCAGATGATATGATGGTGTACCTTGAAAATCCAAGAGAATCTGTCAAAGGCCTTCTTACATTGATAAAGGCCTTTGGCAAAGTCTCAGGATACAAAATAAATGTACATAAGACAATCGCATTTCTCTACACCAATAATAAACAAACAGAAACCCAAATAAAAAACACAATTCCATTCACAATAGCCACAAAAAAAAAAAAAGAAATACCTTGGCATCTTCCTAACCAGAGACGTGAAAGACCTTTACAATGAAAATTACAAAACACTGCTCAAAGAAATCAAAGCTGACATGAACAAGTGGAAAAATATCCCATGCTCATGGATCGGAAGAATCAACATTGTGAAGATGTCCATCTTACCTAAGGCAATCTACAAATTCAATGCAATACCCATTAAATTACCAACAACATTCTTCTCAGGCCCAGAAAAAACAACACAGCAATTCATATGGAAACACAAACGTCCAAGAATAGCCAGAAAAATCCCCAGCAAAAAAAACAAAGCAGGTGGTATCACAATACCAGACTTCAAACTTTACTATAAAGCTACAATCATCAAAACAGCTTGGTATTGGTGTAGGAACAGGCATATAGATCAATGGAATAGAATTGAGATTCCTGAAGCAAAACCTCATTTTCAGCCAACTCATCTTCGACAAAGCCTCCACCACCTACCAATGGGGAGAGGAGAACCTATTCAGTAAATGGTGCTGGGAAAATTGGCTGACCACATGCAGAAGATTGAAACAGGACCCCTATCTATCCCCATGCACAAAGGTTAACTCCAAATGGATCAGAGACCTAAATGTAAAACCTCAAACCATAAGAACCTTAGAAAAGGAAGGAAATACTCTCATGGAAATCGGAACTGGCATCCAATTCCTGTACAAAACCCGAAACCCACAGGACTTAAGAGAGAAGATAGACAAATGGGACCTTATTAAACTGACAAGCTTCTGCAAAGCCAAAGAAACCATCAAGAGAGCAGGGAGACAGCCTACAGACTGGGAAAAAGTATTTGCCAACTCTAGGTCTGACAAAGGCTTAACATCCTGGATCTACAAGGAACTGAAACGTACTGAAAAGAAGAAAACAAACAACCCCATTATAAAATGGGCAAAAGACATGAACAGACACTTCACAAAAGAAGACATTCGAGCAGCCAACAAACACATGAAGAAATGCTCAACCTCACTAATCATCAGGGAGATGCAAATCAAAACCACACTGAGATACCACCTAACTCCAGTCAGAATGGCAATTATCAACAACTCAAAAAATAACAGCTGCTGGAGAGGGTGTGGTGAAAAGGGAACACTTCTACACTGTTGGTGGGAGTGTAAACTAGTGCAACCTCTGTGGAAAGCAGTGTGGCGATTCCTAAAAGCTCTAAAAATTGACCTTCCATATGATCCTGCAATCCCCCTACTGGGAATATACCCTGAAGAACACAAATCACTCTATAAAAAAGATACCTGCACACGTATGTTTATCGCAGCGTTGTTCACAATAGCAAGAACCTGGAAACAACCATGCTGCCCATCAAAAGAGGACTGGATTAAAAAAATGTGGTACATATACACAATGGAATACTACGCAGCCATAAAAAAGAACAAAATCATGAATTTCGCAGTAACCTGGATGGAACTAGAGTCTATAATACTGAGTGACCTCTCACAGAAACAAAGATCAGAATATCACATGTTCTCACTCATATAATGGACCTTGAACATCCAATGTAATACTATAAGAAAATGACTGACGGTACTGGGAAACTATGGGGGAGCGGGGGATGGGATTAACAGTAGCAAATATCTGTCTGGGGCTGGGAAAACACCTCTTATCAACAGGGTGCCTGAATGAAACATAATTGCACACCTAACCCTTAACTGTACCCCACAAAACCATAATAAAAAATACTGATTAATTATTTAAAAAAAAAAGAAATTATCTATTAGTGTTAAACAGATAACATTATTTCTCATTGGTTTACAATTACCATTTGCCTCTCTATCTTGAATGCATATTTTACATCAAAAAATCCTTTAGAAGAGTATCATATTATATTTGTCTTTTACTCATTAAACAGTCTAAATTTCTTAATTTTTTTGAACCTCAATTATTTAAAATTTAAAATGGGGTGGTGGTGATAAAAGATTCTTAATGTCAGTTAAATTCTGAAATTAGTGTTTTCATTTGCGTCAAATACTATATATAAAGCTTGTAAGATATAATTACATTTATTTTTTTTTCCAGTGCTATAAGCAAGATGAGTCCTGTGACTTGCTTGTTATGTATACAGCATAGAAAACAATCATGCCAAAGCAATAGTAAAATTAAATTAGGTGTGTGTGTATGTGTGTATACATCAACTAAAGACAGTGCATCTGTTTAAACAAAGTATTAAACAAAACATTAAAGCCAATGAGTTGTTTATCTTAGTAATCCTGTCCTTCATTATGGTGCCATATTTCAGAAGCCAGTGACATTTATTTAGTATTTTGTAATCACAAATAACTCTGAGCACCTTCCTGCTTAGAATACTTCTATGGCTTAATGAAATAAAGATAGGCAAGTAACATGATAAAAGACTTCAATAGTCTGGTCATTATTCTGTGTTTTTCTGTATTAAAGCAATTTATGCTACTTATATCTTACTTTTTTATTTTTTTAGGTTGCAGTCTTACTCTGTCACCCAGACTGGAGTGCAGTGGCCGCTCCTGGCCACCACAGCCTCGACCAGCTGGGTTTCAGCCATTCTTCCACCTCAGCCTTCCAAGTAGCTGGAACTACAGGCATGCACGACCATGTCCGGCTAATTTTTTTTTTTTTTAGTTGTAGAAATGAGCTCTCGTGAAGTGCCCCAGGCAGGTCTCGAACCCGTGGACTCAGACAATCCATTCACCTCAGCCTCCCAAGGTGTGGGATTACAGACTGAGCCACCGAGCTCGGCTACTTATATTTTAAATATGAAAATGTCTAGTTGTCCAAACTAAATATTAGTAGGACATAAGAAAATAGAGGTGTTGCCTGTAGCTATGTAGGTTACTGTTGGAGAAATGGAATACAAAGCATTGAGCAACTAACATTTTCTCTGTTCTTGCACAGTATTTGTTCTTACTGAAGCCTTTGTCTGGATTACTATGAATTATGAAGGTGTCTTTCCAACAGTACCTAGCAAAATATCAATTGAAATCAGTTTCAATTGTTGCATGTGAGAAATGAACTCATCTGTCCAAAACCAAAGGATGGACACAGAGACGTGAAGTGGAGTAGAAGCAAAACTTTAATGATGGCTGAGGCAGAAGGATCTCCAGAGCCCAGTAGGTCGAGACTGCGGTGGCCGGGAGCAGCCACTGCACTCCAGTCTGGGCGACAGAGTGAGACTCCAACTCAAAAAAAAAAACCTTTAATGACGGTCTTGCAAGATCAGTTGTCTGGTGGGCAGGCACCTTGGAAGCCATTACAGCTAGCATATTTGTGCCCTAAAACAAAAGCCCCTTCCTTGTTGTCCGATAGGCTGAATACTCCAGAGGTTACATCACTTTCCTGGACATCGCCTACATGACACACATTGATTGATCACAATTAGTTTATTTGCATGTCCTATTTGTTGACTGGTTTATAGAGTTGTTATAAAATCTTGCTATTTGCTGATTGGTTTATAGAATGGCTACAAATCACTTCATTTACATGTCCTATTTGCTGATTGGTTTACAGGACTTTATTTTTTTGCTTCCCTCCAAAATTTGAACATGAAAGCCCACCTAAGAGAAAGCCCATGAAAAAGAGAACAAAGAATCAGGAAGTGACTCAGCAAAGGCATTTAAACATGGCTCAGGCCATTTTGAAAACAAAACATTCTATTTCTTACATGTACAAAGGTTATTTCTAAAGTTCTGAGTTTCTCATTGAGATTCTCTTTGAGGTATTACTGAGACAGGAGATAACTAGAGAAAGGTTAGGCAGACAGAGGGGCAGCTCCTCTGGTAACAATGTAGTGAACTCTGGCAGGCTTCTCAGGCTCAGCATTGGTAAACAAGCTCCCTGCATGCCTCTCAAGCTAGAGCTTAGATACTGCTGGGATTGAAAAGCAACCCATCAGAACAGCAACAGCTCATAGCTAGTGCTAGCCAATAGGCTTGGACTTGGGGCTATATAAGCACCAGGTTTTCCACCCCAGATGGGCAACCCCTTCAGGCCACCTCCTGCCATGGAAGCTTTTCTGTCCTCAATAAATCCCGATTTCTCACTTTCTGGCTGTCCTTGTCCCTCATTCTTCCTGAAGAGCTGCAACCTGAAGAGCTGCAGAAGATCATCGGAGTTGAAAAGCCATGCACCCCAGAGGCTGACTTGCCAGCTGACAGAGCCAGCTGAAACAGGAGAGCGGCCAGAGGAAGGTGAGACACAAAGCTAAGGTATCCAGGGGGTTAAGCTTGCCAGTCCAGCACACCAGCATCACCCTCAGGGCTTGGCTTGCCAGCCCATTAGAGCCAAAAACCTGGGGGTAGACTTGCCAGCCCCCCCCACCAATCACAACACTCTGGGTTTGGCTTGCCAGCCCATTACAGCTGACACTTGTGGGGCTAGGGCTAGGTTTACCAGCCCCTTGACGACACTTTCTGGGATTTGGCTGGCTGACTCATTTAATTGACACACTCCAAAGCCAGGCTGACCAGAAAAATTCACATCATTACCTGATGTGATCTATATATTAGGTACTGGGCATCTAATTGACTATTGGTATTTTCCTATTAAATGCAAAGTAAATACTCTACAACATTCACATCACTAAATTTACTTATACAGTGTGTTAAACTCTAAAATAAATTTTAACATCCAGGGCCAAATAATTCAGAGAAAACTAATAACAAGTATATTGATTTTTGTAAAACATAATTGATAAATACACCTACTTAGATGCTTGAGTTTTAATACATTTGTTAAGCTTTAATCACATTTCTTAATAACACTTGTTTGTGGAAGAGTGCTTAAAAATGTTAATACATTTTAATTACAACTAGCTTCAGTAAAATAAAAGACAACAGACCTATAAAGATAAACTTACAAATTTAAACATAAATATTTCCTCCCATTGAACTACAAGTTATCTTGTGTAATGTGTATAGAAAACCTGTTATACTCATTGCTTTATATCCTACAATCAGCATTTTGTAGTAAAAATATATATATCAGAAGTAAAATGAGCAATCTTATATTTTAGTTAAACCACCCAGATGTTCTCTCTTATTATAATTTGCCCTGGGTAATAGGAAAAACAGGTGGTTGATTGTATGCTGGCTATATATATATATATATATATTTAAATTTGTAGATTATCTCAAGTCAGCTAGTTTTCTAAGAGTCACATGACTCTTCCAACAATAATGTTTCTTTCTAGACTGCTTAATTCTGCCAAATTCTATTTTAGCCTATTTTATATCTGGGTCTTTGCCACAAACACAAACTATTTTATGGTCAGTATGTTAAAACTGTAATTTAAAAACATTCTGTTTGCATCTATTTTAACTCAGAATATACTCTGCATTTCTTGCTGAATTGCCAACTCTTTTGTTTAAACTCACTGCTCAAAACTTTGAAAACTTCACATTCTTCCTATAAAATGTAAATATATATTTAAATATTTGTTATTCCTTTCTCTATGCATCTTAAGGAAACTTCATCGTATCTAGAAAAAAGTTAATAAAAAATATATTCTTACTTTTAAACACAGATATGTCTTTTCACTCTATATAGTAAACATATTCTTAGATGTTTAGTACTTCCTAGACTGCAGAACAATCAGAGAAAACAAAGTCAAGCATTAAGTTTTTTGTAAACAGAGATTAAATGTTGGAAAGGCTGAAGCAGCTGCAATTTGTAGGGCAAAGTAATAAAGAGTGCATGATAAAGGCAGAGCTCTACAAATCTTCATATGAAGTCATTTGCCTTATCTGAGACTAAACATTAGTTGAATTCCTTTGAGACCAGTAAATATATAGAAGATCTGTATGTTAAGCAATTCTGAAAAATCACATAGAGTTCCGATATATTTAAGTTTTAATCTGATAGAATAAAGACATTTTTTGACATTCAGTAAAGATGCAAAGCAAGATCAACATAGTATTGGTAGTGCTAAATGGGCCTTTGTATATAGATTAATATTGATTTTTTCCCCCAGAAAAATAAGCCTTAAAGTATCAAGTTAAAATAACTTAATGACATGCCAAAATATACATCAAAATTTTTAAAAGACAACATAAGCAGAAACTCAAAATTTGATAATGTCCATTATTCAGTTTAGAAAAATACTAGCTGGACTCGGTGGCTCAGCCTGTAATCCCACGCCTTTGGGAGGCTGAGGTGAGTGAATTGCCTGAGCCCGCGAGTTTGAGACCTGCCTAAGCAACTCGGCGAGACCTCATCTCTACAATAAATCAAATCAGCCGGGCGTGGTAGCACATGCCTGTAATTCCAGCTACTTGGAAGGCTGAGGCGGAAGGATTGCCAGAGCCCAGCAGGTCAAGGCTGCGGTGGCCGGGGGTGGCCACTGCACTCCAATCTGGCGACAGAGTGAGACTCCAACTTAAAAAAAAAAGAAAAAGAAAAAATATTAGATATATTTTTAAAATCAGGAAAATGTTATCCAAACTAAGGAAAACTATTAAACATTAGAAGATCTTGAAGTGACAGTGCTGCTGGAAACAACAAAGATTTTAAATGGTTATCATAAATATGTTGAAATATTTAAAGAAAAAACATACAGAAAAAAATTTGAAAGATTAGTATAATTGTTAAGAGAAAGAAATGAAGATTTTAGAAAGGAAAAAATGCAAATTACATGAAAAAAATGCTAAATGGTCTAACCAGCACAGTGAACACTAGAAAATAAAGGAAAATACAAAGACATAGCTATACAAAACATTCTAACATAAAGTTTTTGATACGACAGATTCAGTTGCAGTAAGCAGCATTCCAAACATTCAATGACCACACATACTTACTACTCTGTAAAGTGCATTTTTATCATTGTTAAACATTTCTATCATTGTTGAAATTCTTATTGTTAAATGCTGATCTGAAGTACAGTAACAAAATGCCCAAAAATCAATCAATAAATACATAAATAAATAAAGCCAGTGTCAATGTCTCATGAAATTAAGTATTGTAATATACTTGTAATAAGAAATTCTAACATGCATGTAATGAGAAAAAAAACTGAAAATAAGATCAATATTCTAAATGTGTATAGTATAATTCAGAGGTCTAAAACAAGAAGCAAAATTCAAGCATGATAATTTAGAGAATATCTTTACCAAAAGGCATACATCTAAATTGATGAGAAACAATGTAAAAAAAGAAAAATGTAAAAAAATTCAGTTTTAAAAATTACCTACCAAAATTGGAGGTATGGAAAAGAAAATCAATTCCTTCATCAAAAGGAATGCTCAGCAGAACACAGTGAAACAATATGTTTAACAATTCTTTAACAAGCTGATTACAAGTTAGGGGAAGGGGTGAAGGAAGTGCTGCCAAATTAGAATTCCATACCCAGCTAAAAATATTCCAGAAACAGTAACAAATAACAAAATATGGTTTATCTTCCAGAAACAATAGCAAAATAAACAACAAAATTAGACAGGCAATACTGGAGAGAATTTTTAATTAGCAAACAAATATGCCACAAAAAAATTTAAAAATAACTTTTTCAGGCAAAGGTAAAATAACAACGTATGAAACATGAGAAGCACAAAAATAAACAAAAAACAATGTGAGATCACCAGAAATGATGAACCTATAGATTAGTATGAAGTCTTTATTTTATCTTTGTAAAATTACCCTATGAAATAATCGCAGAAAGCAAAGGTAAAAAGTTTCCCTTGTAGTGTTTTTAACATAGTTACAAGTAAAATGTGTAGAAATTTTAACAGAAGAAAATAGTATATTGATGTAAAGTTTTTAAAGTGGCATAATATTGTTGTAATGTAAGGTGTTATAAGTTAAAATTTTTATTTTATATGCTAGAATAACTGCTGAAAGTATAAAATAAAGTGGTGTCAAAGAAAATACTCAACTGAATCTAAAGAAGTCAGGAAAGTAAAATAAAATGATGGAAAACAAACAGGTCAAAAAGAAAACAAATCTCAAAATGTAGACTTAAATCTAAATATATAAATAATTACACTAAATATAAAATGTTGAAGCGCTCCAACCAAAAAACAGAGATTATGAGGCTGCATACAATTTTTTGTCTATAAAACTTCTATGTGTTTGTTGACACAAATTAAATGTGTTGAAATTGGTATACTGTGAAAACAATCAACATAAAAAAGTGAGACTGGTATGGCTATGTATTAATAGCAAAAAATTTTTAATAGAGTAACTTGGCGAGACCTCATTTCTACAATAAATCAAAAATCAGCCGGTCGTGGTAGCACGTGCCTGTAGTTCCAGCTACTTGGAAGGCTGAGGCGGAAGCATCGCTGGAGCCCAGCAGGTCGAGGCTGCGGTGGCTGGGAGCGGCCACTGCACTCCAGTCTGGGTGACAGAGTGAAACTCCAACTAAAAAAAATATAAATAAATAAATATATATATATATACATATATATAGATGAACATACAATCCTCTCACTTCTTAATAGTTCGTCTTTTATTTAATACTACAACCTTCTGCACTAACATCGGTTTCCTACAGATTTTAGAAATCCAGGATCCTGTTTCTCTTCTTATTTATGTCTTGAAATTTGTGAGTTATTTACTTGTTTTATTTCTCCTACTTCTTTTCCTCTAATTATTAACAACATACAGTGACTTTGAAAAATAGAAAATATAGATAAGCAAATCATGAAGAAAAAATATGTGTATATGATTATTATCCAGTGCTGATGGTTCTTAGGATTTTATTATGTAACTTTTCACTTATTTTTTCTGTGAGTTTATTTCTACTCATTATATATTAAACAACATATTTAAACATATTTAAACATATTTAGACATATTTAAACAGCATAAGTGAGATAAAAATAAACAAGGTTTTATAAACATTTGTGTTAATTAGATTCATAAGAATGATTATAGTGAATTTAACACATTAATTTTTTTAATTTAAAATTTTAAAAATGAATGACAGACACAATGCCCGCCTATTACCACTTGAAATGTTTATTAAACCAGCTTCTTATTGTGAAATTTGATATCTAATAGATTTAAACACTTACCTTGACTTTCCAATAAGAACTCTACTTAACAGAAATCTAATAACTCCATCTGATAAGCTAAAAACA
Source organism: Carlito syrichta (assembly GCF_000164805.1). Classification (NCBI taxonomy): domain Eukaryota; kingdom Metazoa; phylum Chordata; class Mammalia; order Primates; family Tarsiidae; genus Carlito; species Carlito syrichta. The sequence goes on from NW_007251682.1 coordinate 11,798, forward strand.
TTAATTTAGAGAATAACACTATTAACAATGTAAAATGATATACAGTATAGAATTAAAAAGCTAACCTTACATATGACATAAAATTATTTCCTAAGAAATTAGTAATTTATGTTAAATACACTTGTATAACTAAAAGTGAATTGGAATTTTCTACAGGGCTAAAATAAGATCAGGCACTTAATTTTCTAATCACAATTGTGGGAAAATGCCTATTTAAAGCAGTATCAGACAGTCAAGACACTCATCTAGTGGTGAAGTGAAAGATATTATCCAAATATAGTATCTTGCTCATAATTTTTACATCAATTTTCAAGCATCTACTATGGAGTAAGACAGAATCTCTTGATATTTTGGAATTTTTCAGGAACCTGAACAATTTTCAGATTTTCTTTTTCTAATTGGCTTATGTACCATTTACTGGAATTACCTTCCCAATTATTGCAATAATATAAATCATGAAATGTGATTAAGATAATTTGAAAGACACAAACTCTGTCCTATATATAGAAGTTACTTTATTGCTTTCATTTATCATCCCATTTTGGGATTAAACTCTGAACAATTGACGCAGATTTTTCAGATCAGCCTGGGCTTCAGGAGTGTCAGCTCAATGGGTTGGGCAGCCAAGTCCCAGAGAGGGTCATCAAGGGGCTGGTAAGCCTAACCCTGGAAGATTTAGCTCTAATGGGCTAGCAAGCCAAGCCCTGAGAGCCTAGCCCCCTGTTTCTCAGCTTCAGAATCTTGCCTTCTTCCAGCAGCTATCCTGGCTCAGTCAGTACTGTTGGCTGGCAAGCCAGCCTCTGGGGTGCACAGCTTTCCGGCTCCAAGGATCTTCTGCAGCTCTTCACATTGCCACTCTTCATGTTGCAGGTCTTCATGTTGTAGCTCTTGAGGGCCAAGGTTCTTGTCTCATGCCCAGGAAGAATGAGGGACATGGACAGCCAGAAAGTGAGAAAGTAGGATTTACTGAGGACAGATTAGCTCCCACAGTAGGAGGGGACCCGAAGGGGTTATCCATGTGGAGCTGAAAACCTGGTGCTTATATAGCCCTAAGTCCAAGGGGATTGGTTAGCTAGCACTAGCTGTGAGCTGTAGCTGTTCTAATTGGTTAGTATTAAGGTAGGAACCTAATGGTGAGCTGATTGGTTGCTTTTCAATCCCAGCAGTGAGTACCTAAGTTCTAACTTGAGAGGCTCACAGGGAGCTTGTTTACCAATGCTGAACCTGAGAAACTTACCAGTTAACTATATTGTTACCAGAGGAAGCGCTTGTCTGCCTAGCCTTTTTCTAGCTATTTTCTGTCTCACAATTTAAATTGAGAAAAAAGGCAAACAGGTAGATTAAATTACCTTATAATTAATACACTTAAATGTAATTACAGCAATACTTCTAAAGGGCTATTGTAGCATAATATCAATTAGCTTTTATGTATTTAAAAAAATATTTTCTAGAATTTGAATTTGAGCAGGTGCTCTAAGACTATCTGAGTTAGGCTGAGCTCATTGCTCAGCCTATAATCCCAGCAGTTTGGGAGAGTGATGCAAATGTATTTCCTGAGCCTGTGGGTTTGAGACCAGCCTGGGCAACTTGGTGGGATCTAGTCTCTGTAATAAACCAAAAATCTTGCTGGGTATGGTAGTGCACACCTGTAGTTCGGCTATGTGGAAGACTGAGGTGGAAGGATTGTCAGAGTCCAGCAGATAAACCCTGAGGGGGTCGTGAGTGTGCCACTTCACTCCAGCCTGAGCAACAGAGTGAGACTCGAACTTATATATATATAACATAAATATATAACATATATATCACATATATAACATATATATCTAACATATATCTAACATATAACATATATAACACATATATTATATATAGCATATATAACATATATTATATATAACATATATAATATATAACATATATTATATGTAACATATATATTGAGTATATATATTTTGCACATGTGTTATTATCTGTGTATATGTTTTCAATTTGTATAAATAGAATGAAAGTCTTCATTATTTTTTTCTCATCTCTATTTAAAGATTAATCCCGGTAATTCCATGCCCATGCTTCAATCACCAACAGTATTTTATAGCATTTATATATTTCTTGCACATGGGCAACTGAGTAGCCTCCAACTTTAGCAAACACAAAAATGCCACAATAAGCATTTACTGTTAATTTTTTTCTGCATTTATTAATATTATTCTAAATACACATAGGTTTCTGAACCAGAGCATAATTATTTTTGGCAAATAATAGACACATGCTTCTCCTGTTCCCAAGTTCTTACCCATGTGGCAACATGATGAGAGTCAAATGTCACCCTACACACAATGAGGTCCTTATTTTAGGTAAGGGGCCCACAAGTACAAATTTTCTTTGTATGTATGGAGGAAAGAGGTGGTTGTCATTTACTTGACTTCTGAAGAAGTCTCTTTGGAATAGTATTGGGAAGTTATTCTGGATTCTTACTCTCACTTGTTCTTATATAAATAAATATCTAGGGTGGAGAGAGAAGACCTGCTTCTCTGGGTTTACAACCAGAGACTTCATCCTTTTTAAATGTAAACATATGTTAAAATAGTCTTCTAAATCCCCTCAGAATACTCAGGATTATTTAGCCATCTATAGATTTAGCCCAGGTCTGTATACTGAAATTAAACTGTTTTGCTCATGGGGAGACAGGTGATGGTTGATTATCATATGGATGGGCACAATTAAACAGCTATTGGGAAGACAAATGACTATAGATCTACTTCTCTTGGTATGTAAAAAGTAAAACGTTTCTGAAGAAATGAAAGCACAACTTTTTTATCTTCATAATACATGAGTCTCTGAGGCCTCAGGAAGCTGATACATTTAGGAAAGATTCCTGTGTGTGTGTGTGCGTGTGTGCGTGTGTGCGTGTGTGCGTGTGTGTGTGTGTGTGTGTGTGTGTTTGTATGTGTATACACACACTAAAATTGCAGCACTAGCATACACTGCTTCTGTATCTCAACATCCATGGAAATCATTATCATAACCAGCTTTGTAATGTTTACCTATCAAATGTCACAATCTTTGATATTTTAGTGTTTTATTTATCATATAAATAAGTCTGAGCATCTTTTCTTATTCTTGTTAGTCTTTTGAATTTTCTTGTTAAATTATTTTCCTATTTGTCTTTTAGGTCACCTCTATGCATTGTCTATTAACTTTATATTGCCTTTTAATTAATTGTAGTCATATTATCATATTATTTTGTTCTCCTAAATAAACATACTTTTTAAAAAAGATTATTATCCAAAAAATTATTCTTTACAGTAATTATCATACCTTTTTGTATACATTTATGGAGTATAATGTGGTTTTGTGATATTGCATAGTAGCAAAGTATGAACTTTTAGTGTAACCTTAACCCAAACAAAGTACATTACACCCATTAATTTCTTATCCTTCGCCCTTTCCCTTTGCTATGTCCATGCATACACATTGTTTTACTCCCATTTTTTAAGTGAAAACGTATTTGACTTTCCATTTCTGAGTTATTTTACTTAAGATAATGGTCTCAAGTTGCACCTATGTTGCTGCAAAAAACCTGGCTGTCATGATTTGAACACAATTTCGTTTTTTTTTAAAGTTGGAGTAATATTCCAGTGTGTGTGTGTGTGTGTGTGTGTGTGTGTGTGTGTGTGTAATGTATAACACATATTCTTTATCCAGTCATCGGTGGACACTATATCTTTGCTATTGTAATTAGTGCTGTGACAAATACATGGTTACAGGTATCTTTTTTGATAAAATGATTTATCTTCCAATAAGTATATATCCAGGAGCGAGATAGCTGGATCAAATGGTAGTTTTATTTCAGTTCTTTGAGGACATTCCATAATTTTCCATATCTTTTATTCAATTAAGTTTATAGTTTTTCTGTTCATACTTTCTTTAAGACTATTTTTTACTGTTTTTCGACTACAAAAATAATTTTTTTACAAAGAAAACATTTCTTTACAATGAAAATTTCAAAATTTTCTGCTGAAAATATCAACACTTCAGTATTACTATATATCAAATTCTCATATTTAAAGGCAGCTGTTTCTGTTTCTTTTATTCTTGTCCTTTTTAATTTTTTTCATTGATTTTCGTAAATAAGAAAAGTGGTTTTTTTGCAAAGCTATCTAAACTACCTATTTATTATGCTCTAAATTTATACTGCACTTTAAACATTGATAATATTCCTCAAATATTCATTATTAAAATATAAGGTATTATATAAAAGAAAATTTTCTTATTTTCTGCTACATTCTCAAGTCAGTTGCATATTACTTTGCTTGGTAATGAAGAGAAGATAGGTTACCTCCAATCAAATAAAGCATTGAAAGACAAGAGGTGTGGTTCATGCCTACAACCCAGCACTTTGGCAGACTGAAGCAGGAGGATTGCTCGAGACCAGAAGTTCAAGACCAGCCTAGGCAACATAGTGAGATCGCCTTGCTACAATAAATAAATAAATAAGTACATAAATAAATAAATAAATAAAGTTTTGATTGCATAAATTTTAGAAGTTGCATAATAAATAATAAAATACAAATTATAAATACAAGTAAAACTCTCTTGACTTTTTTCCTTGAGTTATTAAAGTACAATTTATCTACATTATCAATGTTGGCTTGTCTAACTGAAAAAAAAAGAAACAACAATATTTGTTGAGTGTCATTTCAAGAATCCCCAAGAACATCTTTAGTTTTGGTGATTCACAAAAAAAGACTCAACAGATTCAGAAGAGCTGTTATAATAACAATCAAGTTTTATTATAGACAAAAAGTACTGATTAAAATCAGCAAATAACACAGTTACATAGAGCAAAGTTTAGAGAAATCAAGCCTATCAACAACAAAGATTGCTTCCCGCCATTTGTGTCTCTGTAACTATGATGTAAACAGCACTAACCCAACTTCACATTTTTCAACAATACTACTGATCAATATAAATGTATGTGTATATAAAATATATTTTAATATAAAATTATATATATATGTAGATGCTGTATGTTGTACATGTAACCACTTGTGAAAACTATATTAATATCAGTATTTTATTTATTCTAATATAATGATAATTTCAATATATACTAAGAATAATTCTTAGTATATTTGTAATATGTTTTCTGATAATAAAATCTGCCTATATGAAAAATTTGCTTGTTATGTAGCAAATATATTTTAAGTTAGGCTTACCATTTATGTATATATTTTGCCTAGTTAAAGTTTACTGTAAATCTAGATGTTTTAAGTTACGGAAAGTTTCCTAGAAATATGTTTCTTTTGCAAAATATGTCTACTAAAAAAATTTTAAATGTACTAAAATGAGAAATTATAGGACAGGTGTGGTGGCTCAAGCCTGTAATCCTGGAATTTTGTAGGCTGAAGTGAATGGATTGCCTGAGCCCACGGGTTTGAGATCAGCCTGGGCAACTTCTTGAGACCTCATCTTTACCAATAAATCAACAAAAAAATTAACCAGATATGGCAGTACAGGCGTGTATTTCCGGCTACTTGAAAGACTGAGGCAGAACAATCACTTGAGCCCAGTGAGTCAGCACTGGGGTTGCCATGAGCTCACCACTGCACTCCAGCCTGGGTGACAGAGTGAAACTCCAAATAAAAAAAAAAAATGATTAAGACTATGAATGTCTGCTAATGTAAGACTTTCTATAATTGTGATATTTCAATTTAAACAATCTATTATTTATGGATTGTTCTCATGGAAACATATTTGTTTCTTGTGTTTATTTTATTTTTTAATTTGTATTTTTAATATATGGAGTACAGTTAGGGGTTAGGTATACAAATGGTCATTGTACAAGTAAAATTTGATCCTCTCTTTGGTCCCCATTTCACCTGGTTTGAGATCAGGTACCCTTATTGATGAAGTGTGCCCCATCACCCGGCAGTTTTCCACTACTGTCAATCCATTTCTGGTAGTATGATAATTGTTCTGTGTCTACTTATGAGTGAGAATATAATTTTAATAAGATTAATTGTTGTATGTCAAAACACTTATGTAATAAATAATGTAAGAATATATTTTGTATAATACCAAATCATGTTTAAAAATTGAAAACATAATGAATACCTGTTTTAAGTATTATGTTTGTGCTTTTAATGTTTTACTTATAAGACATAATCAATAATTTCTATGTCTTATACATTATTTTATGCAAAACTAAGACAAAAATAGGCACTGTACCTACATGTATGGAAAGTATAAATGAGAAGTGGATTAAACATTGAGTTGATAATCTTAAAATGATTTCTATCATGATAAAGTCTATTAAAAAACCTATCAAATGTTCTAGAAGTTCAATTTAGGGGAACATTGTGGTATGTAGTATATCACTGAGACTTCCCAAATCACTCACTTTTATCTCTGACATTTCCTTTAGATGCTCTTCCTTACCCAATTATTAAATCTATAATACTCCTATATACCATTTTGAACTTTGCTTTTGATTTTTCCCATCTGTTTAGGTGATGCTAAACTATCTTATTATTTAAATCACTTGTGTATGCTAATAAAGCCTGCATTTATATTTTTAGTCATGTGTCTCAGCCACTATAAAGTTCCTTGGAACTTTTCCTAGTCCAATATTGAATACATCCCAAACAGAAATCTTTATCTGCAGTCTCATATTTAATCACAGTAAAATAGTAATCTTCATTCACATACATATGTACAACCTCCCTAGTATTATCTTTGATTTCTATCTTCTGAGAAAGGGAGAAAGTGAGGGAGACAAAGGTGAAGAAGAGAAGGGAGGGAGGGAGAGGAAGAGAAGGAGAGAGAGAGAGAGAGGAAGAGAGAAGCAGGAGAAAACTTTTTCTCTCTCTCTTTTCTTTTTAATAGGCCACAGTCATTAATTTAAAGTTCCATCTTTATGACTTCATTTAATTTTAGTTTCCTCTTAACAGATCTAACTCCAAATACAGTGACTTGGGATTATGGCCTCTTTTGCCTTAATGTTACCTCCTTTGAAGATTCTTCTCTGAACTTCCTGTCTAAAATGCATTATTCATTAATTGCTATTCCCTTAACTTTCTTCATTATACTCCTAGAACATAATACAACATTTTAAATTTAATTATCTTTCTCTCTTCCATTCCACGTTTTAAACTTCATAAGGGTAGAGACTTTGTTTTGCTCCCCAATATATCTTAATGAGTATATTAGAAAATCAATTTGTTTTGAATGAATAAGTTAATAAATATTCAGCAGATAGAAAACATACCATAAAGATTTAATTAGGCAAATGTCATAGAAAGAAATTAAGTTAATGTCAGTCCACAATTTGAACTGGAAATTGGAAAAGAAAGCATAATAAAAAATAAAATAATAGATTCTTCACATTTGGACACTGGTTTGTCTTCAGCACCATTATTTCCATTTCAAAACAAAAATAAATATTCTGAAAGAAAATACGAAGATATAAAAATATTAGAAATTGAAAATAGAAACAAATTCCAGTATATTAACCTATTTAAATAATAAATATTTATAAAAAATAAGGTATTAATGTAATGCTTCTGAAGAACATTTTAAAATGTATGTACCTTTAAATAGTACATATAATTTGGATATTTTATTTTACTTGATAATGGTTGAATTGCACAAGATTGAGACATGTTTGTCAGTGCCATTCTTGAGATCTGTGAAATTTTATTGATGACGTGAAGAAAATTAGAGCTATTCAAAAATAAAGTATTGATTTTTTTGTTTATTTTTTTTATTATAAAGACGTAGGGTACAATTCAGGGTTAGGTATACAAATGTTGATTTTTCAGGTACCCTTGATGAGGTGTGCCCCTCTCTCTCCTAGCAGTTTCCCGCAACTGCCAATCCCTTTCTTATAGTATTATAATAAGTGTTCAAGGTTCGCTTATGAGTGAAAACATATGGTACTCTGTTCTTTGTTTCTGTGATAGATCACTGAGTATGATTGACTCTAAATCCATCCAAGTTGCTGTAAAATCCATATGTTTATCCTTCTGTATGGCTGCATAAAAATATTGATTTTTTGTGTGTATTTTATTTACATGGCTTTCATGAGTAATAAGCATCTCAAATCTATTTAAGTAGACCAATTGTGCATATATATAATTTATTTGCATTAATCATGTGATAGAAGTAACAATTTATCCAATAATTATAATTAGCTAAATATTAAAAGCTTATGAGAAATTTGCATTAAAATGTAATGCAAAATAATTATCAAAAAAATCAAAGAAGTAAAAATATCAGATCAACTTTTCTTCTTTCTCTGTAAGAACATTGTCTGATAATTAACTTACTTATTATTTCTCTTTAGCCATGCTACATATGCAATATATTTTAGCTTTGCTTTTTCATTAGCTTAGGGTTTTATATATGAAGAAGAGTATGTATCATCTTTATTATTCATTATATTCTATGACTATAACATTTGTAATATAGTGCTCACAGCAAATGATTTTCAAAAACTGATTGAATAATTATGCCACAAATCATAGTGATGAATTAGAGGATTTTTTGTGTGTGTGTTCTTTCTGAAACAAAACAAAACAAAAATGTATCTATTTACAGAAATCATGAACCCTGATTATATATTTTATACACTCATATATTTATCTGTGAAACACAGAATATTCTTTAAAATGAAATAAAGTTTAGAAATAAGTTATTTCATGTCTTTTTTTCATGATTTTTTTTTGCAATTTCTTATTAACTGCATAAGTTGTTTTCATTCATTCACCAATCTTAGCACTTAACAAAATATAATCCATTGAATGTTTAATGTTTTCTTTGACACAAGAAATTTAAACAAATCTTGCACCTTTACCTTAAAAACTAATCCTGTGGTATAACAAACCTATAAAAGTTATTGTATGACTGACAATTAACCTCTTTAATGGTTTATTTGTTTAAACTTAACTTTCTTTAACATAGACATTCTTAATTTTCTGCTACAAATGTTCCAAAACTTGTCTTCTTTTGTTTACAGATAATTTTAAATACAAGACTGTCACTTTCACCCTTAATAGTCTCTCTTGGCAAAGCTATGTTATTTTATGTTCCCAGCAACAGAAATGAATTAATAAAAAGTCTAATGGAAGACATCAGAGTTCTATGGAGTTGACAAATTGAGTCAGAATTTCAACAGAGGTTACACATTATTGAATTTATTTTAAATACTGATCAGTCCATTGAGATTGTCACACAAAGGGAAAAATGTTTCCTCTTGTTGCCTGGAGGACTCGTAAATAATACATACATATTTGCCAATGAGTACCCGTGTTTTAATTAGTTCCCTTCTGCCATGTAGTAATGCATTTATACATCTGTTATGTAATTTAATATTTAGCAGCATTCTGATGAGCAATAAACATACAAGATTACAATATCTGTGATGCAAAAATAGAAAGTTCAAAAAAAACTTTTTCGCTTTTGTAAATGAGTATCATATCACTTTTACAATCTCAAGTTTAAATACAAGAATGAAATATTTTCTTCACCTCTGTAAAACTCATAGTAGGATATTCATGTTAAAGATTGGAATGCAAATATTAAGCTCAAGATTATCTACATCTTAATTGAATATTAAAAATTTCATCGTTTGAGACTAAAAGTCATATACGTAAGGAACCATTATTTTGTTTATTTATTGAGGATATTCACTTTAAATGAATTAAATAAGCTTGTTTAACAATACTCATCAAAATTTTTAGCATTTTCATTATTTTTAATTGTATTAATTACAAAGCAAAACTCTATAATTGTAACTAATTTAAATAAGGGAACAGTGACCAAATAAAGCTCAAAATCTTCCTAAACCCAATCCTACTTCTTAGAAGGAAAAATGTCATGACCTCCTCTCCTCCCTCAAAACCCAACTTTGTTTAATTTGCTATTTCACCTTTCTATCATCCATCAGTCAGTGAATGTATTTAAAATGATTCTAGAGCGTTTTATATAGATGAGAAGTTTATTCTTCAAGTTTATATAGAAGTAAACTATTAAAGGTATCTGAATCTTGTCTTTTTTCCTTGAAATATCTAATATTTTAGCATTTTAAAAAATGGCTTACTTCTGTATTAACCATTTATTGATTTAGTTTTCCAGGGAAAGTATCTTTTCTTTTTTTAAAAGACCAGGTTTGGTCTACAGGAAATAGGCTGGTATGTAACTGGCGTAAAGGGATCTGATTTTGTCAAGTTCTAAATTTCCACCTATTTCAGTCTCCAAATTTTTGAGAGGAAAATATTGCCTATTTTTCTCAGAATCCACAAACTTCTCCACAAAACTTTCATTGTCGGAAGTTATTAAAACATAGATCTGGCCAGACATAATGGGTCGCAGCTGTAATCCTACCTTTGTGGAAAGCTGAGGCAGGAGGAATACTTGAGTCCAGGAGTTTGAGACCAGCATGAGCAACATCGACCTCTTGATAAATAAATAAATAAATAAATAAATAAGCAAGCTGGCATGGTGACATATGCTTGTAGTTCCATCCACTGAGAGGCTGAGTCTTCAAAGATCACCTGGACACAGGAGGTTGAGACTATGGTGAGCCATGATCTGCCACTGTGCTCCAAACTGGACGACAGACTGAGAACAAAGCAAAACAAAAATATCTAAACATCAAATTTTCGCTTTGGTCTTTTTTTAGTTTATAAAAAAAAAAAGAACATTTTGCCTTTTTCACTTGACAGCAATGTCAGGGACAAAAGGGGTGGAGGGATTCTTGTGGCAAATCCATGACTACATGTCCTGTCTTAACTATATAGGAACTACTTGGCTCCATGGAAAAGTGCAATTCTAGTACTGCTGGATTTTCCTGATTTTTAAAAGAAGCTATAAATATTAATTAGATGTAAAATTGATTGCTTATTATGGTAACAGTTAAATTATTGAAAATATTGTGTGTATATAATAAGTACAAAATTAGAGCGTTCATATAGATTTTCAA